>NW_028270151.1:22443699-22594254 GCF_037043375.1 Chiloscyllium plagiosum | reverse complement strand
ATGGGACTAGATTAGGTTGGGATATCTGGTCGGCATGGACGAGTTGCACCGAAGGGTCAGTTTCCGTGTTGTACATCTCTGTGACTCTGTGACTCTATGACTAGTCAGTTGGGTTTAATGGCCTGTTTCTGTGTTGCTCATCCTACATAAGGGGAATGGATTTGCTTTTGACTAACTAAACTTTTGAAACAAAGTGTTGAGATAAGCAGTACAGGCTTTAGATGATGTGCAAAACATTAGAGGCTTTATGTATTGACAGGCCAAAGTTAAAACGTTTGATTTTGACAATGTTTTTGAAGATGGGGCAAGTAGAAAGGCACAGTTAAGGAAGGGAGTCCCAGAGAATAGACAGCAGGTGACACTGCACAATGTTAGTGTGCTCTCCTTCCTCTGTAAGTTATGGACCTCAGAGAAAAATACAGGAGCCAACATGTCACAATATTGGTTGATATCTGCACTGGACCCGAACTGTTCACTCTGCTTTCTCTCCACAAATGCTGTCAGACTTACTGAGTTTCAGCAGCCATCTCTACTTTTAATTTGAAATGTCTTGTCTTAGTTAAGAATTAATGGAGAACCGCTCTCAGCAGGTATCCAATGAAGTGCGTGAATACAGTGCAGGAGATTTGGGAGGAGAGTTAAAAACTCCTTTAGAAAGTGTTTGATAGGAAAGTCTGTTAATAAATGTGAAAATACAGAACCATTTATTTAACCCTAAACCATACGTTTGCGTGTCCTCAACATGTGTTTTCCAGATTTTAATTGTGGAGAAATTAGGGAAGTTGCAATTATTTTCTCTTGAAGCAACTAAGATTAAAGGGTGATTTAATACAGTTGTTTAAGATCATGAAAGAAAAACAAAAAAAAATAACATCTATGTCGCTCTAGATGTTTCCAAGTGCTTTAGAGTTAATCTCTTTTGGCATGTAAGGAAGACAGCAGATCATTTCCACTGAGCAAACTGCCACAACATTGTGATAATCTGTTTTGTATTGCAATGTGGGATAAATATTGGCCAAACCCCCTGCTTTTCTCTGAAGTGGTACCATGGAATCTTTTACATGCACCTGAGAGAGCAGACAGTGCCTCAGATTCACAACAGCACCTCTGGCAGTGCAGCACTCCCTCAGTGCCCCACTGCACAGTCCGGTATGATTTTGCACACTGACCCTGGAGTGGGACTTGAAACTGGAGTCTTATGACACAGAGGCAAGTGTACCATGGCTGACAGTTCAATCATACAGGGCTTGAATTGTGGAAAGGGAGGATTGGTTTCCATTCATGAGTGGGTTAATAACCAGAGGGAGTAAGATCTAAGGAAATGGAAAAAGAACCAAATGGGAGCTTTTTTTTTTGCTTCCACAGCAAGCTGTTACAATCTAAAATGCACTCTCTAATGGAGTGATGGAAACATATTCATAAGTAAATTGGATAAACACTTGAAAGAGAAAAGAACTCCAGAAAAACAAGTTGGGGAAATGAGAAAAATTGCTTAACAGTTTCAATTTGCTGACATGATCAGGAAGGGGCCAAATAGCCTCCTCTCTGCTTTCAGGTTTCATTCTGTGATTGATTGGATTTTCTTTACACTGAAACTATTCTTAAATTACATTTTAATCTATCCATTTTTCAAGAATTGAACGCATATTGTTTTGAAGGAAATGCACATCTCAGGTTACCTGTTTACTGCTTTATTGACAATCTGTACTCCTGTGAGGCAAAAGGTTCAAATCCCTGCCCCACAGCAAGTCTGCAATCAAACCTGACACATCCGTGTGTGACTGCGCCTGTGTTTCATTTTTACATACAATAACCTTCAGGTGAGACCTTAAACTCAAGCTCTGTTTGTCTATTTTGGTGATTATTAATGACTACTTGACATATCCAAAAAAAGAGAACAGGACAGTAACCCCAAGGTACCGGTCAACAGTAGACCCACAAAGGATCACAAGCACATTTCATTCTTGGGGCCATCCCAAACCTTACGTAACCATGGGGAAAGGCTATTCAGTACTTCAAACCCATTTCACAAATGATCATGGCCAGGGTATTCCGATGTCCTGGATTCCCTTTAAATGTCCCGATACAGTTGACCAGTTCCTCCGTTCCTGTTACTCCACAAGGGCACCATTGATACATTTGCCCTTCAGAGACTCCTGTCACTCAGAAAGGTGACCCACACTTTTGGCCAGCAGGCAGACACTAACTCTGCCCACTCCTGGCATGGTCAGAGCCATTTTCCATTCATTGTCATGTTTAGGAATTGGAGGATTATGGAAGGTACTCAATACCATGAGTCCCAGGCTTGGCCTGTTCCTGAGGTGGATAAAGAGTGGAGCTGGAAACAGCACAGCAGGTCAAGCAGCATCAGAGGAGGAGGGGAGTCAATGTTTCAGGTCGGAACCTTTCATTAGGACTGGGGGATGGGAAGGGGGCTGCGAAATAAATACAGGGATGGGGGTGGGCCTGGGAGAAAAGTGGGTGGGATGGCGATAGGTGGATGCAGACAGGAGGTGGCTGTGATTGGTCATTGGGAAGGGTGGAGCAGATAGCTGGGAAGGAAGATGGTCAGGTTAAGGAGGCAGGATGAAGAGGGAGGACTGGGCCTGGAGTGAGGTGGGGAGTGGGGAGATTTGGAAGCTGGTGAATTCTATGTTAAGGCCTGATGGTTGTAAGCTCCCTAGGCGAAAGATGAGGTGTTCCTTAAGTTCCTCACCCAATCTCTATGAACCTCCATGTCCCATTCTACCTTTCACTCCCGGCATAGCCCATTTCTACTGAAACCCAATGTTGCCACCCATCATCTCGAATTTTGACACCAACTCTCACCCTTACTCCCTGAGCCCCATCACTACATTTCGGTCCTGCACACCATTGTGATACACAGTCCCCTAGCCGAGAGCATGGTAGTGGTGACCATTTCTTCCTCTAGCCTTCTCATGTCCTCCCATGCACTAGACAAAAACAAACAAAAGAACTGCAGATGCTGGAAATCCAAAACAAAACAGAACTTGCTGGAAAATCTCACCAGGTCTGGCAGCATCTGTGGAGAGAAAGCAGAGTGAATATTTCAGGTTCGGTGAACCTTCCTCAGAACTGATGGTAGCTAGAAAAAGGATGATTTTTATACAGAAGATGAAGTGGGGGAGGGGGAAGAGTAAACTATAGGTATAGATACAGCCCAAAGAAAGACAGACAAATTTGGAAAGACAAAGGAGTGTGTAAAGGTCAGTCTGGGGGATCGAATGTTACTGTTAGTGACTGACATTGGGTCGTGTGTGGTAACAGCTCATGTGATAGCAAGGCCTGGTGTGTGGGTGTGTGGGAAAGCATGGGGAAAGGTGCCCAAGCCCTAAAATTATTGAACTCGATATTAAGGCTGCAGAGTTCCCAAGCAGAAAATAAGGTGCTGTTCCTCCAGATTGCACTGAGCTTCACTGGAACACTGCAGCAAGCCTGAGACAGAGACACCGACCAGACAATAAGGTGATGTGTTGAAATGACAGATGATTGTAAGATTAGGGTCCTTTTTGTGGACAGAACATAGGTGTTCTGCAAAGTGGTTACCCAGTCTGTGCTTCATTTCCCAAGTGAAGAGGCGTCCACACTGTGAGGACCGAATGCAGTAGACTAGATTATGTGAACTGCAGTTAAAGCACTGTTTCACCTGGAAGGTATGCTGTGGTTCTGTTCGCCGAGCTGGAAGTTTTTGTTGCAAACGTTTCGGCCCCTGTCTAGGTGACATCCTCAGTGCTTGGGAGCCTCCTGTGAAGCGCTTCTGTGGTGTTTCCTCTGGCATTTATAGTGGCCTGTCCCTGCCGCTTCCGGTTGTCAGTTTCAGCTGTCCGCTGTAGTGGCCGGTATATTGGGGCCAGGTCTATGTGTTTGTTGATGGAGTTTGTGGATGAGTGCCAAGCTTCTAGGAATTCCCTGGCTGTTCTTTGTTTCGCTTGCCCTATAATGGTAGTGTTGTCCCAGTCAAATTCATGTTGCTTGTCGTCTGCGTGTGTGGCTACTAGGGATAGCTGGTCGTGTTGTTTCGTGGCTAGTTGATGTTCGTGGATGCGGATTGTTAGCTGTCTTCCTGTTTGTCCTATATAGTGTTTTGTGCAGTCCTTGCATGGGATTTTGTACACTACATTAGTTTTGCTCATGCTGGGTATCGGGTCCTTCGTTTTGGTGAGTTGTTGTCTGAGTGTGGCTGTTGGTTTGTGTGCTGTTATAAGTCCTAGTGGTCGCAGTAGTCTGGCTGTCATTTCAGAGATGTTCTTGGTATATGGTAGTGTGGCTAGTCCTTTGGGTTGCGGCATGTCCTCGTTCTGTTGTCTCTCCCTTAGGCATCTGTTGATGAAATTGCGAAGATATCCGTTTTTGGCGAATACCTTGTATAGGTATTCCTTTTCCTCTTTTTGCAGTTCTGGTGTGCTGCAGTGTGTTGTGGCCCTTTTGAATAGTGTCTTGATGCAACTTCGTTTGTGTGTATTGGGGTGGTTGCTTTCATAGTTCAGGACTTGGTCTGTGTGTGTGGCTTTCCTGTATACCTTAGTGGTGAATTCTCCGTTTGGTGTTCTCTGTACCCTCACGTCTAGGAATGGGACTTGGTTGTCCTTTTCTTTCTCTCTCGTGAATCGGATTCCTGTGAGTGTGGAGTTGATGATCCATGATGATGGAGTAATGCAAAGGTTAGAACAAACAGTCTTACCACAAATTCAACCCAAACTCTGGGTCAGATACGTTGATGACACCTTTGTAATCATTAAAAACACAGAAATAGAGAATACACACCGGATCATCAACTCCACACTCACAGGAATTCGATTTTGTCCAGTGTGTGCAGGAGGGCTTCCTGACACAGTATGTAGACAGGCCTACAAGGGGGGAAGCCACTTTAGATTTAGTACTGAGTAACGGGCCAGGCCAGGTTAGATTTGGAAGTAGGTGAGCACTTTGGAGACAACGTGCACAATTCTGTCAGGTTTACTTTAGTGATGGAAAGGGATAGGTGTACTCCACCGAGCAAGAGTTACAGTTGGGGGAAGGGAAATTACGATGCAATTAGGAAAGATTTAGGAAGCGTAGAATGGGGAAGGAAACTGCAGGGGATGAGCACATTAAAAATGTGGAGCTTATTCAAGGAAAAGCTCCTGTGTGTCCTAGATAAGTATGTACCTGTCAGGCAGGGTGGAAGATATAGAACACGTGAGCCATGGTTTACAAAGGAAGTGGAATCCCTGGTCAAGAAGAAGAAGGCTTATGTTAGGACAAAGTTAAAAATCACACAACACCAGGTTATAGTCCAACAGGTTTAATTGGAAGTACACTAGCTTTCGGAGCGACCCTCCTTCATCAGGTGGTAGTGGAGGGCTCAATCCTAACACAGAATTTATAGCAAAAATTTAGTGTGATGTAACTGAAATTATATATTGAAAAATTGATTGTCTGTTAAGCCTTTCATCTGTTAGAATACAGTGAAAGGCTTAACAGACAATCAATTTTTCAATGTATAATTTCAGTTACATCATACTGTAAATTTTTGCTATAAATTCTGTGTTAGGATTGAGCCCTCCACTACCACCTGATGAAGGAGGGTCGCTCCGAAAGCTAGTGTGCTTCCAATTAAACCTGTTGGACTATAACCTGGTGTTGTGTGATTTTTAACTTTGTACACCCCAGTCCAACATCGGCATCTCCAAATCATGTTAGGACAAAATGTGAAAACTCAGTTAGGGCGCTTGAGGGTTATAAGGAAGTCAGGAAAGACCTAAAAAGAGAGCTCAGAAGAGCCAGGAGGAGACATGAGAAGTTGTTGGCAGATAGGATCAGGGTAAACCCTAAGGCTTTCCATAGGTATGTCAGGAATAAAAGATTGACGAGAGTAAAATTAGGGCCAATCAAGGATAATAGTGGGAAGCTGTGTGTGGGGTCAGAGGAGATAGGGGAAGCACTAAATAAATATTTTTCGACAGTGTTCACTATAGAAAATGAAAATGTTAGCAAGGAAGATACAGAGATACTTGCATCTAGACTAGAAGAGATTGAGATTCACAAGGAAGAGGTATTAGAAATACTGCAGAGTGTGAAAATAGGCAAGTCCCCTGGGCCGGATGGGATTTATCCTGGGATCCTCTGGGAAGCAAGGGAAGAAATTGCCGAGCCTTTGGCATTCATCTTCAAATCATCATTGTCTACAGGAATAGTGCCTGAGGACTGGAGGATAGCAAATGTGGTTCCCTTGTTCAAAAAGGGGAGTAGAGACAACCCTGGTAATTACAGACCAGTGAGTCTCACTTCAGTTGTTGGTAAAGTGTTGGAAAAGGTTATAAGAGATAGGATTTATAATCATCTAGAAACGAATAATCTGATCAGGGACAGTCAGCACGGTTTTGTGAAGGGTAGGTCGTGCCTAACGAATCTTATTGAGTTTTTTGACAAAGTGACCAAACAGGTAGATGAGAGTAAACCGGTTGATGTGGTGTATATGGATTTCAGCAAGGCGTTCGATAAGGTTCCCCACAGTAGGCTATTGTACAAAATGCAGAGGAATGGGATTGTGGGAGACATAGCAGTTTGGATCAGTAATTGGCTTGCTGAAAGAAAACAGAGGGTAGTAGTTGATGGAACATGTTCATCTTGGTGTCCAGTTACTAGCGGCGTACCGCAAAGGTCAGTGTTGGGTCCACTGCTGTTCGTCATTTTTATAAATGACCTGGATGAGGGCTTAAAAGGGTGGGTTAGTAAATTTGTGGATGACACTAAGGTCAGTGGAGTTGTGGATAGTGACAAAGGATGTAGTAGGTTGCAGAGAGACATAGATAGGATGCAGAGCTGGGCTGAGAGGTGGTAAATGGAGTTTAATGTGGACAAGTGTGAGGTGATACACTTTGGACGGAGTAATCGGAATGCAAAGTAATGGGCTAATGGTAAGATTCTTGGAAGTGCAGATGAGCAGAGAGATCTCGGTGTCCATATACACAGATCCCTGAAAGTTGCCACCCAGGTTGACAGGGTTGTTAAGAAGGCATACAGTGTTTTGGCCTTCATTAATAGAGGGATTGAGTCCCGGAACCAGGAGGTTATGCTGCAGCTGTACAAAGCTCTGGTATTGCCACACTTGGAGTATTGTGTACAGTCCTGGTCACCGCATTATAAGAAGGATGTGGAAGCTTTGGAAAGGGTGCAGAGGAGATTTACTAGGATGTTGCCTGGTATGGAAGGAATGTCTTACGAGGAAAGGCTGAGGGCCTTGAGGCTGTTCTCATTAGAGGGAAGAAGGTTGAGAGGTGACTTAATAGAGACATACAAGATAATCAGAGGGTTAGATAGGGTGGACAGGGAGAGCCTTTTTCCAAGTATGGGAACGGCAAACACGAGAGGACATAACTTTAAAGTGAGGGGAGATAGGTATAAGACAGATGTCAGAGGTAGTTTCTTTACTCAGAGAGTAGTAAGGGTATGGAATGCTTTCCCTGCAACGGTAGTAGATTCGTCAAGTTTAAGTGCATTTAAGTCATCATTGGACAGGCGTATGCACGTATATGGAATAGTGTAGGTGGGTTGGGCTTCAGATTAGTATGACAGGGCGGTGCAACATCGAGGGCTGAAGGGCCTGTACAGTGCTGTAATGTTTATGTTCTATGTTCGAATATCCCAGGTTACTTGCTTCAATCCCCAGCACTGAATGCACTCCTACCCAACCCTGTAATGCCCCTACCGCAATAAAGCACCTGACACACATCCCTCCCCCTCGACATTCAGGACAGTCCATGACTCACTCGCCGGACTGCAGGGAGATGCACATTCCTGAGCCTGACCACCACAAATGGGTGACCAACAAAATTTTTAAGATCCTGACTGTGCACAGACAATGCCCTTATCTAACTGTACCAAGACCCATTGACTAAAGACTATGACCCTTTGATTTTTAGACATGGCCATTTGGTCAATACACATGCAGTGTGTTCACTAAATACACTCCCGGAAAACGATGTACGTGTGAGATTGATGTAGCACACTGCCATACTGTTACACATCCAACCGTTGATTGGTGAGGGCTGCCAACAATGACAAGCTGCCTGATTTTATGCCTGCACTAAACAGCAATGTGAGGAATAAGTACCATGGACCTTTAAAGTACAGTGGAGGGTGCAGAGGACAAAATGGCAAGGCAGCACGGGAATCCTGTGACCGTCCAGGCAGGCACAAAGTGAATGAGTGCTGAGAAAGCAAGGGAGCAGTACTGAGATGCAGACTGTCTGGTCCATGAGCTGGGTGCCTGTTCCAATGTGCAAAGTGTCCACACAGCAGTATTGCACTGAAACATGCGGTTGTCCAAAACACAGCATGATAATGTTGAATTACAGTGAGTGAATTGGAGATGTGCCAATGCAGAGAAGCTGGCATGTATCAGATGCCAGTGTGTATGGAGGTGAGGTGCATGCAGCCACAGTCGAAGGAGTGTGCCCTGAGATGTTGATGTCAGGTGTCCAAGATGGAGATCTGGTGGAGCAAGCTGCAGTCTCCAGGTACCCACTCTGACTTTCATGGCAGGGATTCTCAGCATCTAGTTCCTATTCAGTTGGTGGCAGAATGGAACAGTACAGATTATTGAGATGAGATAAGATAATAACGTCAGTGATAATTGCTGTTCATAGACCTTTCACCAGCTCACTAGTGAGAATCTCATCTCAGCATCCAGGATGTGGTTGGAGAATGCACCCTTTCCATCTTGATGTTGAGAAAGTCCTCACTCAACATCTCGATTTTTCCAAAGTTCACCACAGTCCATATTGTTCAGTGTTTGGGAAGATTCTGCACATAAAAACTAGTGATATGTATGCATAGCTTTCAAGATATAAAATATATAACAGTGACTTTCCAAACATAGACTGGGACTGCTATAGTGTTAAGGGTTGCAATGGAGAGGAATTTGTTAAGTGTGTACAAGAATATTTTCTGATTCAGTGTGTGGATGTACCTACTAGAGAAGGTGCAAAACTTGACCTACTCTTGGGAAATAAGGCAGGGCAGGTTACTGAGGTGTCAGTGGGGGAGCACTTTGGGGCCAGCAACCGTAATTCCATTAGATTTAAAATAGTAATGGAAAAAGATAGATCAGATCTAAACGTTGAAGTTCTAAATTGGAGAAAGGCCAATTTTGACAGTATTAGACAAGAACTGTCAAAAGCTGATTGGGGGCAGATGTTCGCAGGTAAAGGGACAGCTGGAAAATGGGAAGCCTTCAGGAATGAGATTACGAGAGTCTAGAGATAGTATATTCCTGTTCAGGTGAAAGGAAAGGCTGGTAGGTATAGGGAATACTGGATGGCTAAAGAAATTGAGGGTTTGGTTAAGAAAAAGAAGGAAGCATATGTAAGGTATAGACAGGATAGATCAAGTGAATCTTGAGAAGAGTATAAAGGCAGTAGGAGTATACGTAAGAGAGAAATCAGGAGGACAAAAAGGGGATATGAGATAGCTTTGGCAAATAGAATTAAGGAGAATCCAAATGGTCTTTTCAAATATATTGAGGACAAAAGGGTAACTAGGGAGAGAATAGAGCCCCTCAAAGATCAGCAAGGCAGCCTTTGTGTGGAGCCGCAGAAAATGGGGGAGATACTAAACGAGTATTTTGCATCAGTATTTACTGTGGAAAAGGATGTGGAAGATATAGACTGTAGAAAAATAGATGGTGACATCTTGCAAAATGTCCAGATTACAGAGGAGGAAGTGCTGGATATCTTGAAATGTATAAAGGTAAATAAATCCCCAGGACCTGATCAGGTGTACCTTAGAACTCTGTGGGAAGCTAGAGAAATGATTGCTGGGCCTCTTTCTGAGGTATTTATATCATCGATAATCACAGGTGAGGTGTCAAAAGACTGGAGGTTGGCTAACATGGTGCCACTGTTTAAGAAGGGTGGTAAGGGTAGGCCAGGGAACTATAGACCAGTGAGCCTGGTGTCAGTGGTGGGCAAGTTATTGGAGGGAATCCTGAGGGACAGGATATACATGTATTTGGAAAGGCAAGGACTGATTAGGGATAGTCAACATGGCTTTGTGCATGGGAAATCATGTCTCACAAACTTGATTGAGTTTTTTGAAGAAGTAACAAAGAGGATTGATGAGGGCAGAGCAGTAGATGTGATCTATATGGACTTCAGTAAGGCGTTTGACAAGGTTCCCCATGGGAGATTGATTAGCAAGGTTAGATCTCACGGAATACAGGGAGAACTAGCCGTTTGGATACAGAACTGGCTCAAAGGTAGAAGACAGAGGGTGGAGGTGGAGGGTTGTTTTTAAGACTGGAGGCTTGTGACCAATGGAGTGCCACAAAGATCGGTGCTGGGTCCACTACTTTTTTGTCATTTGGATGCGAGCATAAGACGTTCAGTTAGTAAGTTTGCAGAAGACACCAAAATTAGAGGTGTAGTGGACAGCAAAGAAGGTTACCTCAGATTACAACTGGATCTTGACCAGATGGGCCAATGGGCTGAGAAGTGGCAGATGGAGTTTAATTCAGTTAAATTCGAGGTGCTGCATTTTGGGAAAGCAAATCTTAGCAGGACTTATAAACTTAAGCAAATCTTAGCAGGACTTATAAACTTAATGGTAAGGTCCTAGGAATGTTGCTGAACAAAGAGACCTTGGAGTGCAGGTTCATAGCTCTTTGAAAGTGGAGTTGCAGGTAGATAGGATAGTGAAGAAGGCGTTTGGTATGCTTTCCTTTATTGGTCAGAGTGTTGAGTACAGGAGTTGGGAGGTCATGTTGCAACTGTACAGGACATTGGTTAGGCCACTGTTGGAATATTGCAAGCAATTCTGGTGTCCTTTCCTATCAGAAAGATGTTGTGAAACTTGAAAGGGTTCAAAAAAGATTTACAAGGATGTTGCCAGGGTTGGAGTATTTGCGCTATAGGGAGAGGTTGAGCAGGCTGGGGCTGTTTTCCCTGGAGCGTCGGAGGTTGAGGGGTGACCTTGTCGAGGTTTACAAAATTATGAGGGGCATGGATAGGATAAATAGACAAAGTCTTTTCCCTGGGGTTGGAGAGTCCAGAACTAGCGGGCATAGGTTTAGGGTGAGAGGGGAAAGATATAAAAGAGACCTAAGGACAACGTTTTCACACAGAGGGTGGTACATGTATGGAATGAGCTGCCAGAGGAAGTGGTGGTGGTTGGTACAATTGCAACATTTAAGAGACATTTGGATGGGTATATGAATAGGAAGGGTTTGGAGGGATATGGGCAGGGTGCTGGCAGGTGCGGCTAGATTGAGTTGGGATGTCTGGTCGGCATGGACATCTCTATGACTCTATGATGAAGTCATATCTTTGGTGATATCCCTTGAAAGAGAAACATTTATCTGGACAGCTATAGAAGCCCTACAGTTTGGAAGCAGGCCATTCAGCCCTTCAGAATACACCAACTCTCCAAAGAGCATCTCATCCAGACCTACCTCCCTGCATTTCCCATGGCCAATCCACTTAACCTACACATCCCCTGTATTTGCTTCAGAAGTGGCTTCCTGCATAGAAGTCTAGTCTCGTGGCGGGGTGGTCTCAGCCTTGTTTTCCTGCGAAACCCAAACCCAGGAGCCGTTAACTGAACTGCGATGAATTTCTAATTTATTTTTTATTTATGACGTCTATTGTTAATTTAGGCATTGTGGTATGGTGAATTCTAAAACATTTCGATGCTTTTCTTTTGTAAAAATACACGTGACAATTAATAGATTGCTATTCAATTGCTTTTATCTTCCACCTTGTCCACCATTCCCAATCTTGATTAGAAGGAATGACGTCTCCACTCGAGCCACATCTGATAGGCCCCTCACTGCTTTTCTCATGACAGTCAAGTGAAAGTCACAGTGAATGTTTCTAGTGTCCACCAACCAACTGCTGAGTCAGACTGTTGTGGGACACAGGTTTCTCCTACTCAAAAGTTCCTCTTGGTTTGGGTGTGCGGCTTGGCAAACAAGTGAGTCGCTAATTTAAAAGCTTATCTTGAGTGTTGGGGCCTGCCATTTTTGTTTCAGCAGCAGGAAGAGCGGGAGCATCGAAGAGGGGACTGACGGGAAGGTCAATTACCGATTTAAAACCTTACCTCATGCAGAGCGCACGATGAGCAGGAGAGGACACGGGACTGCTGAGGAAGTGAAGTAATATATTTGGATGGTTGCGTTACCCATAACATTACTTAGGTAGTGTCTCTCACCCATCCTTCCCCTCTAACCTAGAAAAAAGTTTCTGTGCCCCAGATTGGTAAGGTAACTAGTTTTTTTTAATTCTTTATTTTTCTACAGTCTTTTTGGGAATTTAGAATAGTGGGAATGGCAGTTAGGACAGTTGAATGTTCCTCCTCCAGAATGTGGGAGGTAAGGGGTCACCACTAGTGCCCCTGGTGACTTCCTCTATGGGAAGTGCACCCAACTCCAGCTCCTCGAAAACCATGGAGCTGGAGCTGGATGAACTTCGCATCATTCGGGAGGTGGAGGGGGTTATTGAGAGGAGTTACAGGGAGGTAGTGACACCTCAAATGCGAGAGAAAGGCAGATGGGTTACAGTCAGGGAACGGAAAGGGAACCAGCAGGCAGTGCAGGGAACCCCTGTGGCCATTCCCTCAACAACAAGTATATCATTTTGGATACTGTTGGGGGGGACAACTTACCAGGAGCAAGCCATGGGGTACAGGTCTCGGGCATATCTCAGTCTATTCCTCTTGCTCAGAGGGGAGATGAGCAGAGCATTAGTCATTGGGGACTCCATTGTGAGGGGGACAGTTAGGAGATTCAGTGGATCGAGAGAGACTCATGGTTGGTGTGTTGCCTCCAAGGTGCCAGGGTTCATGATGTCTCGGATCGTGTTTTCGGGATCCTTGAGGGGAGGGGGAGTATCTTCAAGTCATAGTCCACATGGACACTAATGACATAGGCAGGAAAAGGGATGGGGATTTAAGGCAGAAATTCCGGGAGCTAGGATGGAAGCTTAGTGCTAGCACAAACAGAATTGTTATCTCTGGTTTGTTGCCCATGCCACGTGCTCACGAGGTGAGGAATAGGGAGAGAGAGGAGTTCACCATGTGGCTACAGGGATGGTGCAGGAGGGAGAGTTTCAGATACCTGGATAATTGGGTTTCATTCTGGGTTGGTGGGACCTCTACAAACAGGAAACTCTACACATGGAGCAGAGGAGGAACTAATATCCTGGGGGGGGAAATTTGCTAATGCTCTTTGGGAGGGTTTAAACTAATGCAGCAGGGGGATGGGAACTTAAATTGTAGTTCTAGTGTCCAAGAGGTTGAGAGCAGTGAAGTCAGAAATGAGGTTTCAAGGTCACAAGAGTTCACCGGCAAGCAAGAAGGTGGTTTGAAGTTGTCTACTGCAACGCCAGGAGATCCGGAATAAGGTGGGTGAACGTGCAGCATGGGTTGGTACCTGGGACTTCGATGCTGTGGCCATTTCGGAGACATGGATAGAGCAGGGACAGGAATGGTTGTTGCCAATTTCGGGATTTAGATATTTCAGTAAGAACAGAAAAGATGGTAAAAGTGGGGGAGGTGTGGCATTGTTAGTCAAGGACAGTATTATGGTGGCAGAAAGGATGTTTGAGGACTCATCTACTGAGGTAGTATGGGCTGAAGTTAGAAACAGGAAAGGTGAGGTCACCCCATTGGGAGTTTTCTCTGGGCCTTCAAACAGTTCCAGAGATATAGCGGAAAGAATGGCCAAGATAATTCTGGATAAGAGCGAGAGTAACAGGGTAGTTGCTATGGGGGTCTTTAACTTTCCAAATATTGACTGGAAATACTATAGTTCAAACACTTTAGATGGGCCAGTTTTTGACAATGCGTACAGGATGGTTTCCTGACACAGTGTGTAGACAAGCCAACAAGTGGCAAGGGTCACACTGGATTTGGTACTGGGTAATGAACCCTGTCAGGTGTTAGATTTGGAAGTAGGTGAACACTTTGGTGATAATGTACACAATTCAGTTGTGTTTACTTTAGTGATGGAAAAGGATATGTATATACCGCAGAGCAAGAGTTATAACTGGGGGAAAGGCAATTAAGATGCGATTAGGCAACATTTGCCTGGACTGGAGGGCTTGCCTTATGAAGGAGGGTTGAATAGGCTCAGACTTTTCTCTCTGGAGAGAAGGGGGAAGAGAGGAGACCTGATAGAGGTGTACAAAATAATGAGAGGAATAGACAGAGTCAACAGCCAGAGATTTTTCCCCAGGGCAGGATTGACTGGTACGAGAAGTCATAGTTTGAAGGTATTAGGAGGAAGATATAAAAGAGACATCAGAGGTAGGTTCTTTACGCAGAGAGTTGTGAATGCATGGAATGCATTGCCAGCGGTGGTGGTGGAAGCAGAGTCATTGGGGATATTTAAGCGACTGCTGGACATGCACATGGATAGCAGTGAGTTGAGGGGTGCGTCGGTTGTTACTATATTTTGCATTAGGATTAAATCTCAGCACAACATCATGGGCCAAAGGGCCTGTTCTGTGCTGTACTTTTCTATGTGCTATGTTCTATTTAGGATGCATAGGATGGGGAAGGAAACTGCAGGGGATGGGCACAATTGAAATGTGGAGCTTATTCAAGGAACAGCTACTGTGTGTCCTTAATAAGTATGTACCTGTCAGGCAGGGAGGAAGTGGTTGAGCAAGGGAGCTGTGGTTTACTAAAGAAGTTGAATCTCTTGTCAAACAGAAGAAGGAAGCTTATGTTAGGATGAGACATGAAGGCTCAGTTGGGGCGATTGAGCGTTACAAGTTAGCCAGGAAAGACTTAAACAGAGTGCTGAGAAGAACCAGGAGGGGACATGAGAAGTCGTTGGCAGATAGGATCAAGGAAAATCCTAAAGCTCTCTGTCGGTATATCAGGAATACAAGAATAACCAGAGAAAGATTAAGGCTAATCAAGTGTAGTTGTGGGAAGTTGTGCATGGAGTCCGAGGAGATGTGGAAGTGCTAAATGAATATTTTTTGTCAGTATTCACACTGGAAAAAGACAATGCTGTCGAGGAGAACACTGAGATACAGGTGACTAGACTGGATTGAAGTTCACAAGGTGGAGGTGTTAGCAATTCTGGAAAGTGGGAAAATAGATAAGTCCCCTGGACCGGGTGGGATTTATCCAAGGATTCTCTGGGAAACTAGGGAGGAGATTGTAGAGCATTTGGCCAAGATCATTATGTCATCATTGTCTACAGGAATAGTGCCAGAAGACTGGAGGATAGCAAATGTTGTCCCCTTGTTCAAGAAGGGGAGTAGAGACAACACTGGTAATTATAGACCAGTGAGCCTTACTTCGGTGGTGGGTAAAGTATTGAAAAGGTTTCAAGAGATAGGATTTATAATCATCTTGAGAGGAATAAGTTGATTAGGGATAGTCAACACAGTTTTGTGAAGGGTAGGTCATGCCTCACAAACCTTATTGAATTCTTTAAGATGGTGACCAAACAGGCATATGAGTGTAAAGCAGTTGATATGGTGTATATGGATTTCAGTAAGGCACTTAATAAGTTTCTCCATGGTAGGCTATTGCACAAAATACAGAGGCCTGGGATTGGGGGTGATTTAGTCATTTGGATCAGAAATTGGCTAGCTGAAAGAAGACACAGGCTGGTGGTTGATGGGGAATGTTCATCCTGGAGTTCACTTACTTGTGGTGTTTTGGGGCCACTGCTGTTTGTCATTTTTGTAAATGACCTAGAGGAGCAAGTAGAAGGATGGGTTAGTAAATTTGCGGATGACACTAAGGTTGGTGCAGTTGTGGATAGTGACGAAGGATGTTGTAGGTTACAGAGAGACATAGATAAGCTGCAGAGCTGGGCTGAGAGATGGCAAATAGAGTTTAATGTGGAAAAGTGTGAGGTGAGTCATGTTGGAAGGAGCAAAAGGAATAAAGAGTACTGGGCTAATCGTCAGATTCTTGGTAGTGTTGATGAGCAGAGAGATCTTGGTGTCCATGTACATAGATGCCTGAAAGTTGCCACCCAGGTTGATAGGGTTGTTAAGAAGGTATAGAGTGTGTTAGGTTCTTTTGGTAGAGGGATTGAGTTTCAGAGATGAGGTCATACTGCAGCAGTGCAAAACTCTGATGTGGCCACACTTGGAGCATTGCGTGCAGTTCTGGTCACCGCATTACAGGAAGGATGTGGAAGCTTTGGAAATGGTGCAGAGGTGATTTACTGAGATGTTGCCTGGTATGGAGGGAAGGTGTTATGAGGAAAGTACTCTGAGGGTCTTGAGGCTGTTTTTGTTAGAGAGAAGAAGGTTGAGAGATGACTTAATTGAGACATATAAGATAATCAGAGGGTTAATAGGGTGGACAGTGAGAGCCTTTTCCCTTGGATGGTGACGGCTAGAACAAGGGGACTTATATTGAGGGGTGAAAGATACAGGACAGATGTCAGAGGGGTTTCTTTACTCAGAGAGTAGTTGGGGTGTGGAACCCACTGCCTGCAACAGTCAGAGATCGCCAACTTTAAAGGCATTTAAATGGTCACTGGATAAACATATGGATGAAAATGGAATAGTATAGGATAGATAGGCTTCAGTATTGGTTCCACAGGTCGGTCAACATCAAGGGCTGAGGGGCTTGTACTGTGCTGTATTGTTCTGTGTTCTATGTTATATAATTGGAGGATAGTAGGCCTCACAAACATCTCAGAGAAACACAAGTTCATTTGATGTAAAGATTCTAAAGAACAATTGGAAAGAGAGCAAGCATTTCTTCCTGGTGACCAGGCCAAAATGAGTCCTCAGCCAACACCTGAACATAACATAAGGCAACATAAATTGTTTGATGATGAACACATTACAGTTATGGAAACATGCTGTGCACAAATTGATTGATACATTTTCAAGACGACAGCAGTAACTGTGATCATTCTTCATTAGCTGTGAAGTTTCTTGAGCCTTTGCTGGTCAGGAAAAACATTGTATAAATCCACATCCATTCTTTCTTGATGGGATAAATTATGTTCAACAGGGATCTGATCTGGGACTTTATGATTTCACCACATTTCTCACACTTGAATGAATGAATGAGTGAATGAATGAACAAATGAATGAGTGAATAGTGAGCTGTATATCAAAGATTGAAAATGATTCTAATTTTGAGGCACAGTAAGTGATGCAGATGGGAGCCACAGACCACTCCACGGCAGCATGGTTTGATGGTACAAAACCTGAATATTGCTGATGAAATACACATTTTGTCAAAACTTTCCCATGTCGTCATAACATTTTGCAGGAATTACCAGTTTTAGGGTAAAACCAGCATTTATATTGTTTGCAAGGAGTGCTGATTGGTAAGCAAATGGAGTCTGATTGGTAGAGGCATTGCAGTGGAAAATGCACCAGATAATGATGACTGACAGTTAACTGTCTGGCTTTGTTTAACTTGTCTAAATATTGACCAGGACATTAGGGAGGAAAGTTCTGTTCTTCTTTGGAAAGTACCACAAGAGGATGTGCATGACATCAGTTTAATGTCCTATCTTAAATACCATGCAGTACTCCCTCAGAACTGCACTGGGAGGGTCAGGTTTGGTTTTGTACTCAAGTCTCGATGTAGCAGTGGGAGTAGAACCCACTGAGCCACAACTGGCAATGTCAGATCGTTTATTGAGCTGGCCATGTTCACTGTGAATTAGTTATCAATTCGGTGCATTTGAAGAGCGATGGATGATTACAGTCAGATGTTAGACAGCCATCGTGTAGATGAGTGGGCAGGTGAGACCTGGAGTAAGGTGAGTAATTTTTACAAACAACCCGATAGGACATGAAGATGCACAAACAGAAACATGAGCGAGGATCCATGATTTCTGAAAATCGAGTCGTGATCCTGTGTTGTCTGCAGCACTACATAAGAATATAAAAAGCCCAAATCAGGAATGTCAGTTGTTTAAATGTCTGCTGTTTGCTGAGATTGCTGACAGATGTTTTCCCTGTTTTATTGGGTGTTGGGATTCATAAAAGTCATTAAACCAGATTAGGCGAGGAGTAAAGCTCCTGGCTGCCTCAATGAATGGTCTGTACTAATTCATTTTAGATGAATTCATTTTCAGGTTGGGTGTGAAAAAAAATGTGAATAACAGAAACTTGTAATCAGCAACATGAGGAGATGAACAAGCTCTGGGGCCAGACCTGGAGAGAAGAAGTGTGACTGAAGGGGTTAATGCCGATGTTGTGTCGCTGCCTCTGTGGGCAGTGATGTCTGCCTCCTGCCAGACATTTTGATTTTGAATCAGACAGCTTGCCTGCACACGCTCACTAAGGTCTCCCCCCCACAGCTGGGAGCCTGCTGCAATATTGCTTGTTCATCAGTCACTGCCAGTCAACCTTTCACTCTGAACCAGCTGTCAATCACCAGCTGATTAGACCCCTGGGCTGCTTTAATTTTCTTAACGAACTTTGCAGTGAGCCCATTGCCCTGGGTTTGTCCACAAACCTGTCTTTTCCCTTTATTTGCTCCTTTAACCCAGTTATCCCTCGAGAACAGGGTGTAATGGGCATTTCCCATGCGTGGCAAAACCGACACCCTCTTCACACGATCGAGAGCAGCTCCTTCTTGGAGAGGTGCAAGGATTTTAACTCAAAACCCACTAAAACAGTGCCACAGGATGAGAGAATTGTGTGCAATGGAGAAACTGGAGCAGCTGGGATTGATCTCCTTAAAACAGAGAAGCTTCAGGGGATGTTTAATACAAGAGTGTGAAATGATCAGGGATTTTGGCAGCGTACATACAACACAGGACAATACTGCACAAGAACAGGCCTTTCAGCCCACGATGTCTATGACAACTGTGATACCTTCTAAACTAATCCCATCTACCTGCACATGCCCCATCTCCCTCTATTCCCTTTGTCTCAATGCCTTGTAAAGATTGCTATCATATCTGCTTCTACTACCTCCATTGGTGGCACGTTCCAGGCACTTACCACCATCTAGGGGCGGCACAGTGGCTCAGTGGTCAGCACTGTTGCCTCACAGCGCCAGGGACCTGGGTAGATTCCAGTCTTGGGCGACTGTCTGTGGAGTTTGTATATTCTCCCCGTGTCTGTTGGATTTCCTCCAGGTGCTCCGGTTTGCTCCCACAATCCAAAAGATGTGCAGGTTAGGTGAATTGGCCATGCTAAATTGCCTATAGTGTTCAGGGATGTATGGATTAGGTGCATTAGTCAGGGGTAAAGATAGGGTAGGGGAATGAATCTGGGTGAGTTACTCTTTGGAGGGTCGGTGTGGACTTGTTGGGCTGACGGGCCAGTTTCCACACTGTCGGGGATCTAATCTATGTAAAAAATCTTCCCTTGCACATCTCCTTTAAACTTTCCCCCTCTCAGTTTGAACCTATCCTCCCTAGTATTTGACATTCCCACCCTGGGAAAAGGACTTACGACCCACCTTACCCATGCCTCGCAAAATTTGATATACTTCTGTCAGGTCACCTCTCAGGCTCTGACACTCCAGTGCAAACAATCCAAGTTTTTCCAATCTCTCTTTTATAGCTAATACACTCCAATGCAGGCAACATCCTGATAAATCTCTTTGCACCCTCTCCAAAGCTTCCACATCCTTCATATAGTGTGGCCACCACAACTGCACACAATACTTCAAATGTGGCCTAACTAACATTTTAAGATGCAACATGACTTACCAACTTTTATATTCCATGCCCCAACTGATGAAGGCAAAGACTCTGTACACTTTCTTTACCACCATTTCCACTTGTATTACCACTTTCAGGGAGCTATGGACTTCCATCTGAGATCCATCTGTATATCAATGTTCCGAAGGGTCCAGTGATTTACTGTCCTCTTGCATTTGATCTCCCAAAATGCATCACCTCATGCTTGTCCAGATTAAACCCCATCTGTCATTTCTCCATTGAACTTGCTAACTGCTCTATATCCTGCTGTGTCCTTTGACAACTTTCCCCACAACACCAGCAATTTTTGTGTCATCTGCAAACATACTGGTCAGATCACAGACACTTTCATTCCAATTCATTTATATATATATTACCTGTAGCAGAGGCCTTACCACTGATGCTTGTGGAACCCCTCTGGTCACAAGCGTCCAGTCAGAAAAACATCTCTCCAAAACTACCCTTTCTCTTGTACGACCGAACCAATTTAGTATCCAACTTACCAACTCATCGTGGATACCATGGACCAGCTTACCATGAGGGACCTTGTCAAATGCATAAAGTCAATGTAGACAACATCCATTGCCCTATCCTCATCAACCATCTTTGTCATTTCTTCCAAAAATTCAATCAAATTGGTGAGACAAGATCTCTCCCACACACAAAGCCATGTTGACCGTCCATAATAAGTCAATTCTTTTCCAAATATCTGTGAATCCTGGCCCTCAGAATCTTCTCCAATAATTTCCCTATCACTGATGTATGGCTCACAGCCTACAATTTCCTGGATTATCCCTGGTCCCCTTCTTAAACAAAGTAAAAACATTGGCTATCCATCAGTCATCTGAGACCTCGCCTGTGGCTAAATAGGACACAAAGATCTCAGTCGAGGCTCCAGCAATCTCCTCCCTCAGTATCCTGGGATCGATCCCATCAGGGGGTTTACCCACCTTAATGGTTATCAAGACTCCAAACAACTCCTCCTTCTTAATGCTGCAGCTGGTCGGTGAAATCCATTGTGGATGGCAGTGCCACCACAGCAACAAATGGGCATCCCATTGAACACTTTTTTTCTATAAACAGGCAATCAGTTGACTGTTACTACTTCCCAAGAATAATGTCACTCCCCTAGTCCCAAATCTTGAGTCCACACTGACTGCTGGGTAATACTGGGGACGAGCAGGTGGACATAACACACATAGAAATGGGATCAGGAGACAAGCTCAAATAGCTGCATGGGATGAAACACAATTTTATAAGCCTTAACTAATAACTGACTTGGTACAGGAACACGCTCCGGGTTATAGCTGTGATTCCATTAATCTGCTAAACTCAGCATTCATCAAATTCTTCAGCCTGTTCTAATATTTCTGCAAAAGACCAA
Organism: Chiloscyllium plagiosum; assembly: GCF_037043375.1. Classification (NCBI taxonomy): domain Eukaryota; kingdom Metazoa; phylum Chordata; class Chondrichthyes; order Orectolobiformes; family Hemiscylliidae; genus Chiloscyllium; species Chiloscyllium plagiosum. The sequence goes on along the minus strand of NW_028270151.1, from coordinate 22,573,210 downwards.
TTTAATTAAATGGAGCACAACAGAAAGAAAAAACAACGCAGGAATAGTTAAACTGAACATGGCTCTGTGCTGAGATTAGGAGCTGGAGTCTGCAATGACCCAACTGCGTTAAGCACACATCATGCTGGCTTCAGCCTCGTCTGTGTCCAAACCTGAAGCAGCAAATTTGATGAAAAATGATGCTTTTCACTCATCTTCCAATTCCACTTGTGCCATAAAATGCTCCTGCTGTTGAAATCACAGATTTCAACAATGAAGCAATTTTCAGACACGCTGATATTTCGGAACTGGGCTTTAAACGGCCATTTGAGGAGTCTCATAATGGCACAGCCCACAGGACCCACTTACTGCCAGAGCTATTTAAAACAATCTTGATTCATAAACCAATCCTTTAATCAGAAAACAATGTTAGAACCGTCTAAACCAACGCAGTGAGGGTCTGAGGCCTGAATTAGGCAGCATGCCACCCACGAGTATTTGTAATTCTCTAATCCATGGCATTGAGAAACTCCAATTAGGTTTTCAATACCTCTTTTGATTTTTCAGTATAAACTGTAACTGTGAATCCAGTGTCTTTTTGTGGGCAGAAACTGCATTCTGTCATCCAAAAACTGAAATTCCCGAAGAAAATGCTGGAAATATCCCATGAGTCTGGAAGAAAAGAATTAACATTCATAGAATCATAGAAACATAGAGACAGTACTGAAGAGGCCCTTCAGCCAATCAATTCTGCATCGGCAAAAGCAACTCTGAATCTACACGAGTCCTACTTACTAGCACTTGGCTGATATCCTTGAATGGCATGACATTTCAAGTGCTCATTCAAGTACTTTTTAAAGGTTGTGAGGTTTCCCATCTCAACTGCCTTCCCAGGTCATGCATTCCAGATTCCCACCGTTCTCTGGGTGAAAAATAGTTCATCAAATCCCCTTTAAGTCTCCTGCCCTTTCACTTTTTAGAGTCAATGATCTTTCTCATTGCCAGATATTTAAGGTAGGCAAATGGAAGTGGGGCACAGATCAGTTGATCTAACTGATCATCCTCAAGGGACTGAATTCCTTCCTCGTATATCCATGTTTCCACTCTCTGTACATCCCCTGGTTAATCTCGGGGGTATTTCTTGTGAGACTGGTGATATGTAGACCAGGTTATATGTCGCCACAAGGGTGCTCAGGATGTGAACTACCAGGTCACAAGCCTAAACCAAGTTAGCCAACCGCATGAGTTCCTGCATCATTCCATCAGTTTTCCAAGTTTTTATTCCTGGTGACTAATCACAGGCCGTCAGATTTATTAATGCTGAAGCTAAATAGATTCACTGCAGCAAGGCTCCTTTGGCACCAAGGAGCCTTTGGCAGCACCTTTCAAACCTCACTGCTCCTTCATTGTTGCAGAGTGAAACCCCTGGAATTACCTCCCTGTGGGTGGTACCATTAAGATGGGTAAGCTTCCTGATGGGATCGATCCCATGGGCTGCAGTTGGCTCATCAACTTATTTGTCATATCTGTAGATTGATGGATGCTCCAAATAACTTCTCACCATGACTGGGTTTAAGGGTCTATTTGATTTACCATGGGAGAGGACCAATCACTAGTGAAAAGTCTTAACAGGAAGAGGTTCTTGCCTTAACAAGATCTAGTTTATCGTATGATAGCAATGAGGAACAAGCTACATTAAACATTGTCCATTAAACAATGTTAGTAAGAGTATGGGGAGACCTGGGAATATAGATTTTGGTTTGATTTGATTTATTGTCATCATGTACTGAGATAGAGTGAAAAATGTTGTTTTGTGTGCTACACAAGCAAATTGTACCATACAACTGCACTAGGGTAGCAAAACAGAATGCAGAATACAGTGTTACAGCTGCATAGAAGGTGCAGAGAGAGAGAGAGAGAGATCAACATTGACCTTTGAGAGGTCCATTCACAAGTCTGAAAACAGCAGGTAAGAAGCTGTTCTTCAATCTGTTTGTATGTGTATTAAAACTTTTACATCTTCTCCCCAACAGAAGAGGGTTGAAGAGAATATAACCAGGGTGGGAGGGGATCTTTGGTTATGTTAATTGCTTTCCCAAAGCAACTGGAAGTATAGATGGAGTCAATGGATGGGAGGTTGGTTTGTGTGACGTACTGGGCTGTGTTCACCACTCTCTGTACTTTCTTGCGATCTTAGGAAGAGCAGTTGCCGTACAGCACTGTGATACATCCAGTTAGGATGCTTTCTATTGTGCATCTATAAACTTTGGTAAGATTCTTTATGAACATGATGAATTTCCCTAACCTCCTGAGGAAATAGAGATATTGATGGGCTTTCTTGACTGTTGCATCAGCATGGGTGGACCAGGACAGATTGTTGGTGATCATCATTCCCAGGACTCTGATGCTCTCGACCATCTCCACCCCAGCACCAATGATATAGACAATGATGCCCTCCACTCTGCTTCCTGAAGTCAATGACCAGCTCCTTCATTTTGCTGATGTCGATAGAGAGATTGTTGTTTTTACACCATGCCACTAGACACTCAATCTATTTCCTGTATTCTGTCTTGATGTTTGAGATCTAACCTATAATGGTGGTGTCATCAGCAAACTTGTAAGTGGAGTTGCGGCGTGATTTGTCAATACAGTCATGAGTGTATAAGGAATATAATAGGGGGATGAGTACTCACCCTTGCGGGGCCCTGGTGTTGAGGATTATTGTGGAGGAGATGTTGTTGCCTATTCTTACTGATTGCAGTCTATAGATCAGGAAGTCTAGGATCCAGTTGCAAAGGTGATGTCCTGCCTTGTCCTTACCCAAGCCTAAATGACATCATCAGACTGGGTGGAGCTCTTAGTAACTTTCAATTTCAACTGGCTCCAAACCATTACTTCTCTAATATATCACTGCCAAGCTTTCATTCAATAATTAACAATTATGCATTCATAATGTATATAACTATATTTACCACAGTCAGGCAATCCATATCTTCTGGGCTCCCAAGGCTAGAATCTTGTGTGTGCATTTATCTGAATTTGATTTCTTTAATGCTTAATTTTATTCTTAAGACTTCCTCAACTGTTGCATGTTTCAGTTTGGTACTCGTTTCCAAAACATCCCAACTGACATTGGATTTAGTCCATGGACACAACCAGTTTAACTGTTCAATCAAATTACTTAACTGGCCTGTTTCTTCTCAGAATTCCAAATCATCTTTCTGTGAGGGCCTGGTCCAATGTGTAGGGATGTGATTTACAGTTATCAAGCAAGATTGTTGATCCAAAGTTATTCCTCACTTAGTCTGCCCAATGTCTAATTAAAGACGCCTGAATCCTGACTTACAAAATTAAATTCCCTTTTTATTTTATCTATTGTACATTGCTCAATTTTTTTGTAGACCATGCCCAAAAAAAATCAACATGCATTATAGAAGTGTAACAGTTTCCCTTTGTGATACCAGCAGAACATTATTGAATCTGTTTGAACCTGAATGCAACCTTTCATTAAGGTAGAGCTAACTAAACATCATGTCCTTGCTGCATCATTCAACCTATAAACACAATGGTTTAATTTCAGTTGCTTCACTTTTGTGTCACCTGCTTCAAAAATACTCCCCTTTGAACCTTTTTACCCTGCATTGTTTTTATATTAGGAGGAGAAAGTGAGGTCTGCAGATGCTGGAGATCAGAGCTGAAAATGTGTTGCTGGAAAAGCGCAGCAGGTCAGGCAGCATCCAGGGAACAGGAGAATCGACGTTTCGGGCATAAGCCCTTCTTCAGGAATGGGGAAAGTTTGTCCAGCAGGCTAAGATAAAAGGTAGGGAGGAGGGACTTGGGGGAGGGGCGTCGGAAATGTGATAGGTGGAAAGAGGTCAAGGTGAGGGTGATAGGTCAGACTGGGGTGGGGACGGAGAGGTCGGGAAGAAGATCTCAGGTTAGGAAGGCGGTGCTGAATTTGATGGATTTGACTGAGACAGGGTGGGGGGAGGGGAAATGAGGAAACTGGTGAAATCCGAGTTCATCCCTTGTGGTTGGAGGGTTCCTAGCCGGAAGATGAGGTGTTCTTCCTCCAACCGTCGTTTTGTTGTGGTCTGACGATGGAGGAGTCCAAAGACCTGCATATCCTTGGTGGAGTGGGAGGGGGAATTGAAATGTTGAGTTACAGGGTGGTTGGGTTGGTTGGTCCGGGTGTCCCAGAGGTGTTCTCTGAAACGCTCCGCAAGTAGCCGGCCTGTCTCCCCAATATAGAGGAGGCCACATCGGGTGCAGAGGATGCGATAGATGATATGTGTGGAGGTGCAGGTGAATCTGTGGCGGATATGGAAGTTTCCTTTGGGGCCTTGGAGGGAGGTGAGGGGGGAGGTGTGGGCGCAAGTCTTGCATCTCCTGCGGTTGCAGGGGAAGGTGCCGGGAGTGGAGGTTGGGTTGGTGGGGGGTGTGGATCTGACGAGGGAGTCACGGAGGGAGTGGCCTTTACGGAATGCTGATAGGTCCAGGTAGCTGTGGGAGTCGGTCGATTTGTAGTAGATGTCCGTGTTGATTCGGTCGCCTGAGATAGAAATAGAAAGGTCGAGGAAGGGGAGGGAGGAATCTGAGACTGTCCAGGTGAATTTGAGGTCGGGGTGGAAGGTGTTGGTGAAGTGGATGAACTGTTCAACTTCCTCGTGGGAGCACGAGGCGGCACCGATACAGTCATCGATGTAGCGGAGAAAAAGGTGGGGGGTGGGGCCAGTGTAGTTGCGGAAGATGGATTGTTCCACATATCCTACGAAGAGGCCTCAAAGCCCTCCACTTCTTTCTTTCCCGCCGTACCGACCAGTACCCTTCCACTGACACCCTCCTTCGACTGACTGAACTGGTCCTCACCCTGAACAACTTCTCTTTCCAATCCTCCCACTTCCTCCAAACGAAAGGAGTAGCCATGGGCACCCGCATGGGCCCCAGCTATGCCTGCCTCTTCGTAGGATATGTGGAACAATCCATCTTCCGCAACTACACTGGCCCCACCCCCCACCTTTCCTCCGCTACATCGATGACTGTATCGACGCCGCCTCGTGCTCCCACGAGGAAGTTGAACAGTTCATCCACTTCACCAACACCTTCCACCCTGACCTCAAATTCACCTGGACAGTCTCAGATTTCTCCCTCCCCTTCCTCGACCTTTCTATTTCTATCTCAGGCGACCGAATCAACACGGACATCTACTACAAACCGACCGACTCCCACAGCTACCTGGACTACACCTCCTCCCATCCTGCCCCCTGTAAAAACGCCATCCCATTCTCCCAATTCCTTCGACTCCACCGCATCTGCTCCCAGGAGGACCAGTTCCAAAAACGCACAACCCAGATGGCCTCCTTCTTCAAGGACCGCAATTTCCCCCCCGACGTGGTCGACGATGCCCTCCACCGCATCTCTTCCACTTCCCGCTCCTCCGCCCTTGAACCCCGCCCCTCCAACCGCCACCAGGACAGAACCCCACTGGTCCTCACCTACCACCCCACCAATCTCCATGTACAGCGCATCATCCGCCGTCATTTCCGCTTCCTCCAAACGGACCCCACCACCAAGGATATATTTCCCTCCCCTCCCCTATCAGCATTCCATAAAGACCACTCCCTCCGTGACTCCCTCGTCAGATCCACATCCCCCATCAACCCAACCTCCAGTCCCGGCACCTTCTCCTGCAACCGCAGGAGGTGCAAGACTTGCGCCCACACCTCCCCCCTCACCTCCCTCCAAGGCCCCAAAGGAAACTTCCATATCCGCCACAGATTCACCTGCACCTCCACACATATCATCTATCGCATCCTCTGCACCCGATGTGGCCTCCTCTATATTGGGGAGACAGGCCGGCTACTTGCGGAGCGTTTCAGAGAACACCTCTGGGACACCCGGACTAACCAACCCAACCACCCTGTAACTCAACATTTCAATTCCCCCTCCCACTCCACCAAGGATATGCAGGTCTTTGGACTCCTCCATCGTCAGACCACAACAAAACGACGGTTGGAGGAAGAACGCCTCATCTTCCGGCTAGGAACCCTCCAACCACAAGGGATGAACTCGGATTTCACCAGTTTCCTCATTTCCCCTCCCCCCACCCTGTCTCAGTCAAATCCATCAAATTCAGCACCGCCTTCCTAACCTGAGATCTTCTTCCCAACCTCTCCGCCCCCACCCCAGTCTGACCTATCACCCTCACCTTGACCTCTTTCCACCTATCACATTTCCGATGCCCCTCCCCCAAGTCCCTCCTCCCTACCCTTTATCTTAGCCTGCTGGACAAACTTTCCCCATTCCTGAAGAAGGGCTTATGCCCGAAATGTCGATTCTCCTGTTCCCTGGATGCTGCCTGACCTGCTGCGCTTTTCCAGCAACACATTTCCAGCTTGTTTTTATATTAGTTGATTAACATTCCCAGCAGTACCTAACCAAAAGAGCTAAGAAGATCTTCAAGATCACATTTTTTACAGTAAGAGAATTTAGTCTAACAGATTGATCACTTAAGTTTTCTTACAAATCCTGAGCCATTGGTCTGGATTTAGTCTTACAAGTTCCATGGAGCACTTTGTTTCTGTTTATATCTACCTGTGCCTACCTGTGTCCTGGGATCTGATCCTGCTGGATGTGCATCATGTTCTTTCTAGTTCTCCACCGCTATTTGTTTAGTATCCTTTTTGAACTTACCTCCTAATTTGCTCGAAGCCACTAAAGCTTCTCAATTAGAGGGCGATCCATTGCTCCAAACCTGTTCCATTGTCCTTATTCTTTTCAAACTATGACTTCTACTTGTTAACCTATCTCATTCTGGATGACTACGTGATCGTCCATCCCCTCCCCAATGACCAGAGTTCTTTTTGTAAGTTTGTGATTCTTTCATTGGTGCCATGCTCACTTCAAGGTCCACTTTCAGACTTCACCTCACCTTTACCTTGTTTTGCCAATCCAAGCACCTCACCTCCTATCCCTCATTTCACACAAAGTTTTTATTTGCCAGTTGGCTTTCCCTGCTCTCTCTATTTTAGTGAGCTTCCTTCATTCATTTGCTCCTTCTGGCATCTATGCTACTTTGATGCCAATGTTAAGTTATCCACTGGAGTAAGTACCCTTCTCCTAGGTCCCTATATCACTTTGTCCATATTCAGTCTGCCCATTATCTGCCATAATCTGGTCTTCATAATTGGCTAACGTGTGTGTGTGCATAGTGTGTGGGTCCTCGTGAATTTCCACGACTTGTTTAGAGTCTGTATTTGCGTTATCAATGCCAATTAATCTTAGCAAATGCACACTGTCAGTTTAGTTGTCATACTATAAAATGACTGTACTTCTATCCCTGGGTAAAAACAATGATTGCAGGGAATCTGGAAACCAGATTCTGGATTAGAGTGGTGCTGGAAAAGCACAGCAGTTCAGGCAGCAGGAAAATTGACGTTTCGGGCAAAAGCCCTTCATCCCTAGCTATCTTCTTACCCAGACCTTTTAGCTCTTTTTCATTGTGTTGTAGCACATCTACTGCACTAAAATTTATTTCTGATAACCGGGTGGCAATAGTTAGACTATTAATGTTCTAGGGTCCTGGATTCAAATCCTGCCATGGCAGATAGTGGAATTTGAATTCAATAAAGAATCTGCGATTAATAGTCTAATGACGGCCATGAATCTATTGTTGATTGTCAGGTAAAACCCATCTGGTTCATTAATGTCCTTAAGGGAAGGAAATCTGCCATCCTTACCTGGTCTGGCCTGCATGTGACTCCAGACCCACAGGTTGACACTTGACTGCCCTCTGAACAATTAGGGACAGGACACAAATGCTGGGCTTGGCAGCGATGCTCTCCTCCCATGAATGAATTAGCAAAAAAAAAATGCTCACTGAATTTTCTCTGACACTTCAGTCATTCTCCTTGCATGCAGAGAATTCAAATATACTGTAAAAATGGAGTTAACTGTAGACCCTTCCCATGCAGAAGATGATCACTCATTACTAAAGGAATGTTTGGATGTTCAGAAACCAATTGGTATGAATTGTAGCCTCTAATTATTAACATTGAGTCTGTGCAGGGACTGGCCATGCAAAGCACTGATATTAATTTACAACTTGGGTTAGTCCACTAGGATTTTATAGAGTATTCCATCTAGCATCATGGGATTTTTTTCACATAATCCATTAAGAAAGGGGCTTTCTGTGTTCATATTTTCATACTTATCCCTCAATTAATTATTGGCAAAATCTTGTAACTGCACCCCATTGATAGTTAGGAATTTAACCAGTGCCTTCAGTCTGGTTTCTCTCCCTTACCTTGTCCACTCGTTCCCTTTATTTCTTTCCCATGCATCATTGTGGACTAAATCTAGTGGCTAGATCTGCAAAATGCAAGTTGATTTTTTTTTTCTTTCTTTATTCCATACCTTTCAAGTCCATTGTTTCAAACATGTTCCTTTCAGAATATCTCATTCCAGTTGATACAAGGAGTCTATCCATGTTGTTCACTTTACAGCCAAACAGTTTACAAGCAAGCACTGAAATAAGAATTGGCTCTGACACATTCCATATTTGTGTCTCTTTCTCATACTCAGTCAGTCAGGTTGCGTGCAGGACAATAGGAAATTCAACCCAGAGTCTCTGCCTTTAATGAGTCGGCTGCGGAATTGCTTTTGGAAGAAAACCAAAGGTCTTAGAAAGAGAAATGTGTTTCATTCCCATAAACCCTGAGAGTTTCGGCAGCTCATCAAGAGCCAACACTTACCTAGCCCCAACTCGCACCTTGACCACAGAGCCCCTTGATTTAAAATATTCTCTCTTGTCTCTGGGCAGCAATGGGTAAACCAGGAAATGGGTTCCACCCCAAGCAATGAACTAGAATCAAGTTAGATTGACAATTGGCAGGCACCAGGAATGTTGAGTAAGGATCAGCTGACCGGTGCAGGGGTGGGGGGTGGGCAAGGAATTAAACAATTAGCTCCTCAAAATATGATAGCGCCAAGGGAGCGCAGGGTCAGAAGTCAGAAAGTTAATCAAGATATTATTTAATGAAAATGCTTCATGTTGATGGAAACAGCTGTAGCTACAAGGGCAGGGTTACTCTGCTGGAAAAGAGCTGTTTTCATTGTCAGCTGAGCTCTGCCAGAGCACTGTCATGTTTAACAACAATGTAATGCAGGGAGACATTTTTATTGTGCCTTTTGTTCGATATGTTCTTTCCCAGGAGGCAAGCATTAAAGTGGCAAGGGTGGAATTCTCGACATGCCTGGGCTGCCCTTTGAGAAAGTGATATCCCTTCTTTTGGTATAAGTGATTGGCTCACAGGACCACTTTCGAGGGCAATGTTGGTGTGGGCCTGGAGTCACATAGAGGCCCAGACCAGTTACTGAAAACATGTTTTCTTCTCTGAAGAGCATGAATGCTGGCTGGATGTTTACGCAAGTTGAACGACAGAACGGTACATCACAGAAGGAAGCCAGTCTGCCCAGCTGGTCTGATGGAGTTATACCATGAAATCCACTTCCCCATCTTTTCTCCTTGTTCATGTTTTTCTTTATCAAGCATTTATCCAATTCCCATTTTTAAGCGACTGTTAAATCTGTTTCCACCACCTTATCAGATACATGTTCCAGATCATGACACCCACATATCACTTAAAAATAGGACATAGAACTGTACAGCAGAGGAAGGCCTTCAGCCCATAATGTTGTGCCAAACGTGACACCAAATTAAACTAATCCTTTCTGCCTGCCTTTGGTCCATATCCCTCCATTCCTTGCATATTCATGTGCTTATCTCAAAGTCCTTTGAACGCCCCTATCATATCTGTCTCCACCACTTCCCCTGGCAGCAAGTTCTACACTCCTAACACTCTGTGTAAAATACTTTCCCCCCTCACCTGAAATGCATGCCCCTTGGTTTTAGACATTTCAACTCTGGGAAAAAGATTCTGACCATCAACCGTAAATATACATTGCATAATTTTTCAGACTTTTATCAATTCTCCCCTCAGCCTCTGTCACACCAGATAAAACAACCCAAGGTTTTCTAGCTTCAACTTATAGCTCATACCATCTAATTCAGGCAGCATCCTAGTAAACCTCTTCTGCACCCTCTCTAAACTCTTCCTGTAACTTTTGGTTACTTTGCCAAACAGTTCACATTTGTGTCCTTTCTTTGCTGTCTCTTTGCCAGTCGAAGCAAATTCTCCTTATTTTCTCGATCAAGACCCTTCTGATTTGAACATCTCTATCAGATCATCTCCCAACTTGCTCTGCTCTGTCGAGAACAATCCTCTTGGTTACTGTTACTGATACCAGCTTCTAAACAATTAAAATTGAAAAGATACGATAGAATAGACACAGAGAACCCAGATTAAGCTGGCCCGCTCAATCGAGAGAGAAAGAGACAGTGCAACAGCGTACTGTGGTCTGACAGTTAAATTTCATGTGCTAATATAGGTACAGAATCGAGCCAGGCAAATTGTGAATTCAAGCCCAACTTTAGGGCTTGAGAACAAAGCTAAATTAGCAATTTCATTGCAGTAAAGGGAGTACTGCTGTGTTGGAGTTACCATTTTTCAGAGCGGTTAAGCTAGAGTTGTGTCTGGTTGTGAAGGAAGACATGTACAAAAGGACTTATTTTGGTAGGCCAGGGGTGTACTCCTTAGTGTTCTGGCCAAAGGCAATCGCTCATTTGTCTCATTTCTTCCTTATGTATGCACAAGTTGACTGCAAATATAGCTGTTCCATTTCAAAAGTAATTCATCAACACTTGACTGAGACATTCTGAGGGTTTAAGGAGAAAGTGAGGTCTGCAGATGCTGGAGATCAAAGTTGAAACTTTATTGCTGGAACAGCACAGCAGGTCAGGCAGCATCCAGGGAACAGGAGATTCGACGTTTCGGGCACAGGCCCTTCTTCAGGAATGAAGAAGGGCCTGTGCCCGAAACGTCGAATCTCCTGTTCCCTGGATGCTGCCTGACCTGCTGTGCTGTTCCAGCAATAAAGTTTCAACCTCAATTCTGAGGGTTTAACAAATTTCAAGATTGTCCTTTTATTTAGTTTTCAAGTGAAATCTGAAGGTTAAAAAAAATCAAAATAGACAAATAACCAGACAGAAAACAAACTTTTCCAACCCATTCATAGAAGTTGAAGCCCTTCACACCAGGAGAACTTTGTCTTCCTGTAGCTTGACCAGCCCCGCCAAACCAGAGGCGTCTGGTCAAACTAAACCTTGTCTCCCTGTGAAGGCTGCACGAAGAGAGGAGGAACACTGCCACCATGAGGCAGTGCTCAGCATGACTCCTCAGATCCCTGAGCCAGATGCATGCAGGATACTGGGAGTACAGAGATCGGGTTTGTGTCCCATCTCACTTGCAAAAAGCTGCAACCATGGTAGGACCTCTTTGTGTAATGAGAATCCACATGTGAATAATATAATGATATATAAGATGATGTGACTAACCTTTCTCAAGCTACTGTTCAGTCTGGTTTCATTACTTTTGAAACAACCATTCCAGATTATCAGTTCTCATTACTTTGTCAAACATCTTATATTTGTATCGAAGAGTGTGGCGCTTGAAAGGTACAGCTGGTCAGGCAGCAGGGGGAATGGTCTCTCCGTAATGCAAATTGACATGGGGAGGGAAATCGGTAGCGATGGGTCCTTTTGGAGGTGGTAGAAATGTCAGCGATGACGTGAGGTTGGTGGGGTGGAAAGTGAGGACCGGGGAGCAGGGGAGGATTCTGTCCTTGTTGCGGTTGGAGGGGTGGGGTTCAAGGGCAGAGGTGTGGGAAGTGGAGGAGATGCACTAGAGGGCATCTTTGACCACGTGGGAGGGAAGATTGCGGTCTTTAAAGAAGGAGGCCATCTGGATGTTCTATGGTGGAATTGGTCCTCCTGGAAGCAGATGCAGCAGAGGCAGAGGAATTAGGAGTAAAGGATAGTGTTTTTACAGGAGGCAGGGTGGGAGGAATTGTAGTCCAGGTAGCTGTGGGAGCCAGTGGTTTGAAGTAGATGTCCGTGTCGAGTCTCTCACCATTAATGGAGAAGGAGAGGTCCAGGAAGGGGAGGGAGGTGTCGAGGTGATCCAGGTGAACTTGAGGTTGGGGTGGAAGATGTTTGTGAAGTTGATAAACTGTTCAACCTCCTTGTGGGAACCTGAGGTGGCACCGATACAGTTATCGACAAAGTGAAGGAAAAGGTGGGGAATGGTGTCGGTGTAGCTGAGGAAGATGGAATGTTCCATGTACCCAACAAAGAAGTAGGCATAGATGGGGCCCAAATGGGTGCCAATAGCTACCCCTTTGGTCTGGAGGAAGTGGAGGATGCAAAGAGGAAATTGTTGAGGGTGAGGACCAGTTCAACCAAACGGATGAGTGTGTCAGTGGAAGGGTACTGGTTGGGTTGGCATAAGAGGAGGAAACAGAGGGCATTTTTCATCATGGATGGATGTGTACAGGGACTGGATGTCCATGGTGAAGATGAGGTATTGGGGGCCAGGGAAACAAAAATCATGGAAAGAGCTTATGCTCGAAACGTCAACTCTCCTGCTCCTTGGATGCTGCCTGACCGGCTGTGCTTTTCCAGCACCACACTCTTTGACTCAGATCTCCAGCATCTGCAGTCCTGAGTTCCTCATATCTTATATCTGTGTCCTTTCTTTACTGCCCCTTTGTCACTCAAAGCCATTTCTCCTTACTTTCTCTATTCATGTCTGTCAGGGACAGACTCTCAGAAGGGAATGGGGAGGGGAGTAGAGTGTTAGTCATTGGGGACTCCATAGTTAGGGGAACAGATAGGAGATTCAGTGGGAAGGAGAGAGACCCACAGTTGATGGGTTGCCTCCCAGGTGCCAGGGTCTGCAATGACTCAGATCATGTTTTTGGGATCCTGAAGGGGGAGGGGGTGGAGCCCAAAGTCATGGCCCACATAGGCACCAACGACATAGGTAGGAAAAGGAATGGGGATTTAAGGCAGAAATTCAGGGAGCTCGGGTGGAAACTTAGTGCTAGAACAAACAGAGTTGTTATCTCTGGGTTGTTACCATGCCATGTGCTAGCGAGGTGAGGAATAGGGAGAGAGAACAACTGACCACCTATCTACAGGAACGGTCAGGAGGGAGGGATTCATATACCTGGATAATTGGGATCATTCTGGGATAGGTGGACCTCTACAAATGAAATGGTCTACACCTGAACCAGAGGGGTTCCAATATCCTGGGGGGGATATTTGCTAATGCTCTTCGGGAGGCCATAAACTAATTCAGCAGGGGGATGGGAGCCTGAATTGTAGCTTCAGTTCATAGGAGATTAAGAGTAGTGACATCATGAATAAGGTTTCAAGGTCACAAGAGTGTACCGGCAGGAAGGAAAGTGGTTTGAAGTGTGTCTTCTTCAACGCCAGGAGCATCCGGAATAAGATGAATGAACTTGCAGCATGGGTTGGTACCTGGGACTTCAATGCTGTGGCCATTTCGGAGACATGGATAGAGCAGAGACAGGAATGGTTGTTGCAGGTTCCGGGATTTAGATGTTTCAGTAAGAACAGAGAAGATGGTAAAAGAGGGGGATGTGTGGCATTGTTAGTCAAGGACAGTATTACAAGGTGTGGCAGAAAGGACGTTTGATGAGGTAGTGTGGGCCGAGGTTAGAAACAGGAAAGGAGTGGCCACCCTTTTGGAAGTTTTCTATAGGCCTCCGAAAAGTTCCAGAGATGTAGAGGAAAGGATTGGAAAGATGATTCTGGATAGGAGCGAAGGTAACAGGGTAGTTGTTATAGGGGTCTTTAACTTTCCAAATATTGACTGGAAATGCTATAGTTTGAGTACTTTAGATGAGTCAGTTTTTGTCCATTGTGTTCAGGAGGGTTTCCTGACACAGTATCTAGACAGGCCATCAAGGGCAAGGCCACATTAGATTTGGTACTGGGTAATGAACCTGGCCAGATATTAGATTTGGAGGTACGTGAGCACTTTGGTGATAGTGACCACAATTTGGTTACATTTACTTTAGAGATGGAAAGGGATAGGTGTATAATGCAAGGCAAGAGTTATAGCTGGGGAAAAGGCAATTATGATGCGATTCAGCAGGATTTAGGAAGCATAGGATGGGGAAGGAAACTGCAGGGGATGGGCACAATTGAAATGTGGAGCTTCTTCAAGGAATAGCTACTGTGTGTCCTTGATAAGTATGTAACGGTCAGTCAGGAAGAAAGTGGTCGAGCGAGGGAGCCGTGGTTTACTAAAAAGGTTGAATCTCTTGTCAAGAGGAAGAAGGAAGCATTTGTAAAGATGAGACGTGAAGGCTCAGTTAGGGTATTTGAGAATTACAAGTTAGCCAGGAAGGATCTAAAGAGAGAGCTAAGAAGAGCCAGGAGGGGACATGAGAAGACTTTGGCGGTAGAATCAAGGAAAACCCTAAAGCTTTCTATGTCAAGAATAAAAGAATTACATTAGTAAGATTAGGGCCAGTCAATGAAGGGAGTGAGAAGTTGTACGTGGAGTCTGAGGAGATAGGAGAGGTGCTAAGTGAATGTTTTTCATCAGTATTCACACATGAAAAAGACAAAGTTGTCGAGGAGAATACTGTGATACAGGCTATTAGATGAGATGCGATTGAGGTTCATAAGGAGGAGGTATTAGCAATTCTGCAAGTGTAAAAATAGATAAGTTCCCTGGACCAGATGGGATTTATCCTAAGTCTCTCTGGGAGGAGATTGCAAAGCCTTTGGCTTTGGTCTTTATGTCATCATTGTCCACAGGAATAGTGCCAGAATACTGGAGAATAGCAAATATTGTCCCCTTGTTCAAGAAGGGGAGTAGAGACAACCCTGGACAGCATTGGTGGGAGTAACTATGACTCTCTTAATAGCTTGACGCTTTGTCTTAGTTACCGACTATGACATTTTCATGTATTTTTGGCGCTTAGTTTGTGTCGTGCCTCCCCGTTGGCCCCTCTGGTAAGCTCAGTAGCCCTGGCTGCTGTGTGACCAAACGACTAGAAAAAGTGCGAAACAGCCGTGGCCCACGCAGACCTGTTCTCAAAAAAAATTACGAGTGTTCCATTATCAGTGGAGCAATCCGGCTGGGGTAGCATCCCAGAAAAACAACCTCCCCTGCAGCCTTATCCACAACTGCGAGCTGTGATAAGTCATTAAGTTGTACATGTCTAAAAGCCACAACAAGGTCCATCTCGGTTCAAAGTGAGACAGCGACCTAGAGACGATACCCCCTGCCTTACGTGGAGCTGAGCCCGGCCACCCCTCCCAGGGAGCTGGCTCGCCCAGTAACGGATGACCCAGATAACGTTGAAGAAGGGACCATAAGGGCGGCCCACCCTACGGATGAGGCAAGCATACCCACCCAAACCTTCTACAACAGAAGTTATCAAAACTCAATTCAGGGCACAGAGTACAAAAAGACTGCAACCGAAACTGGTGATGTGACAACAGAGACAACTGCCTTCATGAAGGAGTTATTATGGAGTCAGTATACAACAGAACATCTGTCCCAGAGGTAATTATTCACACCCCGTCGATGGGTTGTTCTACAAAGACTGCTACACCCTCTTCCCCACAGTGAGCCTGTTCAAGACTCATTTGACTGAAGTGCACAGAGTACAGAACATCCGAATGAAACGTTCACGCTGTGACAAAGCAGGAGAATATCATGCAACTGCCTGTCACTATCTGAAATGCAAAGGCAAGAAACAACCCTCAACAGGGGACATTGCATGCAGCGCGTGCGACCAACGGGTTTACTACTCAGTCGGCTCTTGGTCAACACGAGAGGCACAGATACCCTATTCTGCAGAATGAAAAATGCCTCAAACCTGCACCCAAAGTTAAGGGCAAACCTGGGGAGAAGTGATCGCGTATGGTCACAGGAGGAGGTGGCCCTCCTGAGGGAACTGGAAGTGAGATTTGCAGGATGCAAGTTCATAAATAAATCGATTGCCAGCATCCTTAAAACAAACACACCAAAACAAATCTCAGATAAATGCAGTGCCCTAGCAAATATCCCGACGGAGGTCCAGATCCCAAATGAGTCAATGACAGGTAATGACTCGCATGAATCAGAGGCAGAGAGTGTCCAGGAAAATTCCAATGATCAAAACCCGCGCCAAAGTGCCAGCCGAAGAACACCGGCATCGATCCCTAAGCACCGGGACGTAGACAACCAGCTTACACAAGCTGAGGAACTCTTGAGCGCGAGGAATGACCTGGACACTCTTGCCCTTGGAGTTGGACTAGTGGAAAGCATTACTAACCCGCTAATGAATAGTAGGAAAAGACAGAGAAAACGCAAGAGGCCTCAAAAAGACCAGGCCAAAAGACACAAAAGGACCAGTAACAACACCGGAGCCAAAAAAACGATGGGCAGCACGTAGACTGCTGTTTAGAGCGACACAGCAGCTTTACAAAACTAACCAGCACCAAATAGTTCACGAGATCATGGGGGCGCTGACCTCATCCACTTGTCCTCTCTCAAAAGAGGAATTGGAGACATGCTTCTGCAAGAAACTGTCATCACCAAACCAGAAATCAAACGTAAATAAGTAGCCTCATACACTGCTAATGTTGATGACAGATCCTTGATGAAACCCATAGAGGTAGAAGAGGTTGAAGCAGCCATCAAGGGGATTGATGAGAACAATGCCACTGGACCAGATGGCCTGAAACTGCAGGAAATATGAGCAATCCACGAACAAGAGGAAACTGGTCTACCCCGCCTCTTCTCCCTATGGCTAAAGTCAAGCACAATACCCAATTCACAAAAAAAAGAGTCGAACAGTCTTGATTCCTAAGTGCGAGGATAAGGACCGCCTGAAAAGCATTGACAACTGTCAGCCATTAACTATCGGTCCAATGCTGCTGCGACTTTCACAAAAGTAATGGCAAAACACCTTAGTGAAACAGTCGAAATAAACCCCAGGCAAAAGGAGTTCCTAGCAGCCACTCCTGGATGCAATAAAAACATTGTCATCCTTGAAAACAGCATTAAGGGAGCAAAACACAACCGCAAGGACCTCGCAGTTGTCTTTGTCAATCTGGCAAAAGCGTTAACTCGGTTGGGTACAACCTATTAATCAAAGAGTACAACTCCCCAAAGCCTTTGCAGGTCTGATCAAAGACCTCTACCCTGGCAACACAACAGTGGTGGAAGGGAATGGGAACTTTACCACCTCAGTGAACATTGAGAGGAGCGTAAAACAGGGCGACCCACTCTCACCAATCTTATTTAACATTGCTTTGGATCTGCTGGTATGCTCTCTGGAGAAGGCCAACTCAAGGGTCGCCATGCCCCTGGCGGCAGAAGAGTCAATTGCTTTACTTTGGCCTTCACGGATGACATTGCCCTTCTAAGTGACTCCCACACCGGAATGGCAAGGAATCTGAAACTGTGCCAGGCATACTGTGACCATACAGGCCTCAGTATTAACACAGGGAAGACAAAGGGATTCCACTTTACGTTTAAAAGGAAGACCTTCTTATACAACCACTTCACAAACTGGAAGCTGAGAAATGAATCCATAGCCTACATACCCCCAGGCGACACAGAGAAGTAACTGGGTGCCCGTATTGATCCGTGGGCAGGTGTGGCAGAAGGGGAATGGGAGGAGAAGACTAAGTCCTGGGATAAAGGAATACAGGCAGCACCACTCCGACCGTGACAGCGGTTAGAAATCTGGAAAACTCATGTCATCCCCAGACTGTATTTCCACTTGATCCTAACCAAAGCATCTCAGATTACCCTCACAAAACTGGACCAAATAATCTGTAATACCACCAAAGAATTCCTACACCTCCCACCTCATACCGCTGATGGAGTCCTGTATACCAGCAACAGGAACGGCGGTCTAGGCATCCCAAAACTGGAGGTGCAGATTCCATCCGTGATTGTTCGCAAACACAAGGCCCTTGAGATGTCCAGTGATGTGGTAATTCAGGCCTCCTTTCAGTATAAAGGAGAGTGCAACACAGATACCGTTGTGGAACTGCGAGAGCTCAAGGTCCTCAAAGAAATTGAAAATTTCCTACCTAGCAGCCGTAACGGCAGCGAGGAGGAAATGGACCTCATGACTGACATCCAAGACATCTACCAGCACTCCAGCGACAGAAACTGCCCAACAGGTATGTAGGTTGGAGGGAATGGGAATTCGAAAAGTGGCAAAAACTGGAATGTCAAGGGGCAGGCATCCAGTACTTTAGAGACGACAAGATCTCTAACTCATGGTTAAAAGCAGCAAACCAGCAAAAATCCTCTAGGTTTATAAACAGCTTGCTCTTGCGGTGTAATCTATACCCGACAAGAACTACACTATCTAGAGGAAGACCAAATCGAAACAAACTGTGCCATAGGTGTGAGATGGCAATCGAGACAATCTCACACATCTCAGGATGCTGTCCATTTGTAAAGAACGCTCGCATAAAATGCCATAACAGGATCGCTGACCAGTTGCAAAAACATGTCAGTAAATACGGCTGGACATCGTATGTGGAGCCCAGATTGTTCGCAAAAGATAGCTCCCTATGGAAACCCAATCTTATATTTAAGAAAGAGCAGAAGATCACAGTAGTAGATGTCACAGTGCAGTACGAGAATGACAGTAAAGCAGTGGAAATGGCATGGCGTGAAAAAAGTGACAAATATAAACACCTGAATGCCGAGATCATGGAATTGACAGGAGGCTTGGAACCTCAACACTTTGGCTTCGTAATGGGCATACGAGGCAAGTGGCTGGGCATGAAAAACTGCCTCATGAAATTCCTCGGCATCGAGAGATTTGAGACCTTCGCCCAAAAGACATCAAGACTCACGTTGTCACTGACACTCAAATTATTACAACTCTTCAGTGACAAGTGAGCAAATAACCGCAGACGGTGATAGCGCTGAAAAAATGATATAAAATAAAAAAGGGGGCGCAGATCCACGAACACCAGGCAGGTCGGAGACCCCCCCGCTGACGAAAAATACCCAAGTCTCATATAACAACAGTACCACCAGGCCCTTGGTCTGTGGTGATGTTAGAGAGTCCAAAACATCAACGAGTGATGTAAAGACTCGAAAAAGGCACTCCTGTGAGTGTTTGAAAATATAGACCAGTGAGCCTTACTTCAGTTGTGGGTAAAGTGTTGGAAAGGATTATAAGAGATAGGATTTATAATCATCTAGAAAGGAATAATTTGACTGGGGATAGTCAACACAGTTTTGTGAAGGGTAGGTCATGCCTCACAAACCTCATTGAGTTCTTTGAGACGGTGACCAAATAGGTTGATGAGGGTAAAGTGGTTGATGTGGTGTATATGGATTTCAGTAAGCGGTTTGATAAGGTTCCCCATAATAGGCTATTGCAGAAAATACAGAGGCCTGGGATTGAGGGTAATTTAGTGGTATGGATCAGAAACAGGCTAGTTGTAAGAAAACAGAGGTTGGTGGTTGATGAGAAATCTTCATCTTCAGTACCAGTGGTGTATCACAAGGATCTGTTTTGGGGCACTACTTTTTGTCATTTTTATAAATTAACTGGATCAGAGCATAGCAGGATGGCTTAGCAAATTTGTGGACTACAATAAGGTTGGTGGAGTTGTGGACAGTGCAGAAGGATGTTGCAGGTAACAGAGGGACATAGATAAATTGCAGAGCTAGGCTGAGGGGTGGCAAATGGAGTTTAATGCTCAAAAGTGTGAAGTGATTCACTTTGGAAGGAGTAAAAGGAATAGAGTACTGGGCTAATGGTAAGATTCTTGGTATTGTGGATGAGCAGAGACAACTCAGAGTAAATGTACATAGATCCCTAAAAGTTGCGACCCAGGTTGATAGGGTTATTAAGAAGGCATAGAGTGTGTTAGCTTTTATTGGTAGGGGGATTAAGTTTCAGAGCCATGAGGTCATGTTGCAGCTGTACAAAACTCTGGTGCTGCTGCACTTGGAGCATTGCATACAATTCTGGTCGCCACATAATAGGAAGGATATGGATACGTTGGAAAAGGTGCAGAGGGGATTTACCAGAATGTTGCCTGGTATGGAGGGAAGGTCTTATGAGGAAATGCTGCGGGACTTAAGGCTGTTTTCATTAGAGAGAAGAAAGTTGAGAGATGACTTAATAAAGACATACGAGATGATCAGAGGATTAGATAGGGTGGACAGTGAGAGCCTTTTTCCTCAGATGGTGATGGCTAGCATGGAAGGACATAGCTTTAAATTGAGGGGTGATAGATATAGGACAGATATCAGAGGTAGTTTCTTTACTCAGAGATAGTAGGGGCATGGAACGCACTGCCTGCAACAGTAGTAGACTCGCCAACTTTAAGGGGACTTAAGTGGTCATTGGATAGGCATATGGATGATAATGGGCGAAAGTGAGGACTGCAGATGCTGGAGATCAGAGTCAAGATTAGAGTGGTGCTGGAAAAGCACAGCAGGTTAGGCAGCATCCAAGGAGCAGGAAGATCGACAATTCGGGCAAAAGCCTTTCATCAGGAATGGAATAGTGTCAGTAAGATGGGCTTCAGACTAGTTTGACAGGTCAGTGCAACATCGAAGGCCGAAGGGCCTGCACTGCGCTGTAATGTTTTATGTTCTATGTTTTATGTGCTGCTCAAATTCTGAGAAGAGAGGGTGGAATAACCTGCATTAGAAAGCAGCATTACAGAAATCAGTGTTATGCATAATAGTGTGTAAATAAAATATTTTACTACAACTCACAAGGGTGAGACAATAGTCAACTTTACATAAGGCAGTGACCTTGAGGAGAGACACCACAGTCTAAGGGAGCTGTCAGTCAACAGGGCAAGAGAGGACTCCGAGTCCCAGACCTCATGGCAGACTGAGCCTAATGACTGATGATCAGCTATGAGTAAAGACAGAACAAAACCCTCTTTAAATTCACAATCAATTTAACTGAGCCAAAATCTCCATTATTATCGCTCGCTGAAAAGTCTCTGTGGGTTACAGTTAATTTTGCTGACTATAAAGGATTGTTTCTTTTATTTAATTCAGAGAGCTTGTTTTATTGGGTGAAAAATTCAAGTTCACAGGCAAGTTTTCCTCTGCGCCTGGATTCTCAATACGCACGTGGAGTTGGGTCAGGGTTGTTGACTTCTAAAACCTTCCACTGTGTCCCACAAGATGCCAATGTGAGGAAGGAACTTGCACTGAATTGGATCAGCATCTAACCATGTCATTGTTTTAGGAGCTGTGGACTGTGGACGAGAATGGAAAAATGTCTCACTGCTGTGGCTTGCATTTAAATAGCACTTTTCATAAACTCGGGATGTTTCAAAATGGTTCACAGCCATTGGTCACTTTTGAAATGCAACCTCTAATGTAGTGTAGGCAATGCCATCGTCCCAGACCACTTAGCAAGGTCCTAGAAACGGTGAGGGAAATTTCACATCAATCTGGGAGAGAAAATGAGCACCTTGGTTTAATGTCCATATCTCTGATAGTGCAGTGTTCCATCAATAATGCGCTGGGAGTACCCACCTGAATACATGAGGAGTCAACCTTCCTCAGCCTGTGTGTCATTCACAACAGGCCCATAGTGCTACAATAAGATGAGGATGGGGGAGGGGAATTGGGCTCACGAGTAAAGTGAACCTAGAGCTTGCATCAGATGGATGGTTGATCTACAGAGAGAAGAAAGGTTTAGCGAGTTAGCAAACAGCATTTGGAATGACGTCAAGGGGAAAGACCAGTACTAGTGACCAAACATTTGGAAACCGTGTAGTTATCTCAGCAGGGATTTCGCTTACAACTTGTTTCCTTCTAAGCCATAAGGCTCTGGGTTCACGTCTGCTGTGGGATTTGAGTGTGAACTCTAATGCAGTGCAAATAGAGTACTGCCCTCTGGATGGGCTGTTTTTAGATGAGACATTAGATGGAGGTTCCCATCTGCTTAGGTTAGGGTAAAGATCACACAGTATTATTTCAAAGAAGACTTATTTCAAGTCTCTTGGCATTAACTTTTCACCAGCTGTCCTTCAATCTGAGGATAACATCTACTCAGAGTCCTGGTCTCATTTGTTGATGTGTGACTGAACTGTGCAATTATTGACCTACAGTCTTTGGGCCCAGGGAATAGGAAGATTCCTCCAGGCAGTGGGATCTGGAGTGTGGGATTTGATGCCTTTTCTTTTCAGCTTTGCCATCAAGCTGTCTCATCATTGCATTGCTGGGAGTCAAAATGTGATGCAGCTTCTTGGCAAATTTGATTCCATTTTGAAGAAATGGTAGCAAGCTCCTCCCAATTATTAATATCAATATTGCCACACTGTAAGGAGAGCTTCAGAGAGTGTTTGAAATGTTTCTCTTGTCCTCCCTTGGAACTTTGACCATTTGAGAGTGTGAATAAAACAGGCTGTAGCAGAGGAAATGTTTTATGACCCTCCAGAAAATTTGCAGGTGCTTTGTCCAAATGCCTGCAGATCTGGCTTCAAGAAGGACAACAACTGAATCTGGAGACTGTTGGAGAAGCACTGCTGGTGGAATTCCTCTAGTATTCTTATGTGCCACTGGTACATAGCCCAGGTTTCACTGTTGTACAGGAGTGTAGCAATAACAAATACTCTGCCCATGACTAATGCCTCAATCAACATCACTGAAATAGATGCTCTGATCACTATCCCATGGCTGTTTATGGGGTTTTGCTGTTTGTAGATTGCTCTGCATTTCTTGCATTACAACAATGACCACACTTCAAAAAAGCCTTCTTCATTGATTGTGAAGTGCTTCCAGTCACCTATTGGCCATTGATATAAATGTAAATCTTACTGTGTTTAAGTTTTACTCCAGATTGTCAGGAAATGTTTCACATTGCCACTTCATCCCCCCATCTTCACTAAACAGGAGAATAAAATCTCTACCACTCTGATGCCTGGGCTTTAAGCCAGAAGATAAAGTTATTTGACAGTAAACAGGCAAATGAACAGCATGCAACACAAATTTTACTAATCTCTTGAAAGTAGCAAAACAACAAAGTATTTTCTTCTGCACTGGCCTTCTGCACTGCACTAGGTACCAGAGCACAAAGCTCATAACTCCGCAAAAGAGACTAAGCACATTAAAAGCTCTTTAAAACAGAAGACACATCAGTGCCCTAACCAAGATCCATTAGATTATAAAATTGTTCAATCAGGTAGATATGGAGAAAATGTATCTTATGTGTTAAAATAAAGAAAAAACAGGAAACATTCCTCCAGCCCTTATCTACATCCTCATGCAACTTCCCACGGTTTATCCATGCCACTCAATTTTCCTTCCATCTACCTCTTGTTGTCACTCATGCCTCTTTGTCAAGGGATGCATCTCAAACAACCACTATGACCCCTCATGGCCCCCTACCTCCATCAACTCCATGGTTCCTCACACCCCCCCATGCCAACCTCTCTACCCATCCCATTGACCTTCATGGGCCCTATATCAACTTAATCATGCCAACTCAAGATCCCCACACTTTCCATTTGCCCTGACACACCATATCACCTCACCTAGTATCTACGTGGGCAGACCTTAGGTTCACAAAGGGATTCCTTAAACAAAATAAAGTGTCATAACAACAAAAAAATTCAAGTACACAATTTCTGAGAAATACATACATTGAATTCAGTTACACATCAAGGAGTCCATAATATTTGTCACATCAATCAAATAAAATATGGCATCAATCATGGTCATGAAAGGCTATGAGATCAGTCATGATGCAGTGATTCAATACAGAAATTTCTTCGGCCGATGTCAACTGGCAAAGAGAAATAGTAACCAATCATTTTTTAACGTCTCAGACCTCCGGGTGCTCCAGTTTCCTCCCACAGTCCAACGATGTGTCGGTTAGGTGAGTTGGCCATGCTAAATTGCCCTAGTGCTAGGTGCATGAGAGAGATGGGTTGGGTGGATTACCCTTCAGAGGGTTGGTGTCGACTGGTTGGGCCGAAGGGCCTGTTTCTGCACAGTAAGTAATCTAATGTAATCTAATCTTTTTTTCAGAGATTTAAACTGCTGAATGTTTAAATGCCTTAACAGCTTGACAGCTCCCCTTGACTGGCAATCTAAAGGAATGCACAAAATTTGGACCTGCTCCTACAAAATAAACGCTACAGATGCTAGCTTTCTGGAATAAAACAAATTTAGCAGCACCTGTACAGAGGGAAACGGAGACAATGTTTTGAGTCCAATGACTTCTTTAGAACGATTCTGAAGCAGAGTCATATCAGACTTGAAGCACTGAACCTGTTTCAGTCACCACAGAACCTGTTGAGTTTCTCCAGCAATTTTGGTTTTTATTTTGAACCTGCTCTAAGCATATCTGCATGCACATTTCACATTTCATGCTCCTGAGCTACCAAAATTGATTGGAATGGAAGCAGCTGATAGATTAAAAATTGTGTGCAAATGCTGACCTCACCCCAATATCCAACAGCCTCCCCCATCCACCACCACCACCACCCTCGCAACCAGAGAAATGTTTTTAACCTGAATGGGATGAAACTGAGCCTGCTATCACAGGGAGTAGTTAATGTGAACAGAATAGACATGTGTTTAATAGGCAGCTGGATAAACATATGAGGGAAAGGGGAAATAGTAAGATGCGCTGACAGGCTGAGTTGAAGTCAGGAGCATGTAATCTAATATAGATAGTAAATACTCAGATAAATCACTCAAAGTAAACCAAAGTTCTGCAGATGCTCAATCTGAACTCAAAAGAGAAAGTGATGAAGAAGCTCTACAGTTCTAGCAGTGGTTACAGAGGCAGAAACAGCGTGAACGTTTTGAGTCAGACTGGAAAGGTTAATGCTGGGTCAAGTTGACTGCAAAAGTTTATATTCTTGGACAGAGTCACTTACTTTTACTACATCGATATTAAAGGGAACATTGACAAAAGAGACAACAAGAGGAGACCAATGAACAATGGAGGGAAGTGGATGAGACTGAATAAATCAAAATTTGAAAAATGAAGAATGGGCAGGTGGGTGAAGTTTAGATTTTTCAATTTATGGTCCCATCGTTTTTGTGCAAGATCTTGAATTTTTTTGTGGATAGATGTTTCAGAGGTTTTAATCTCGGTTAAGCCTTTAGTCTTTATGTATAAAGTGGGAGGGGATGGCATGTCACTGGTTAGAAATATCACTGAATCCAGAATTCCAGGCCAATGTTTCGGAGACATGGTAGGTGGTAAAATTTGAATTCACTAAAAAAAAAATCTGGAATGAAAAGTCACCCCAATGGTGACTATGTAAGCATTATTACAAAAACCCATCTGGTTCATTAATATCCTTTAAGAGAAGGACATCTGCCATTCTTCCTTGGTCTGGCCTCTGTGCGACTCTAGATTCATAACAACACAGCTTACTCTGAACTGCCCTCTGGACAATTAGAGTTGGGCTCATTTCTATGAAAGGATGAAAAAACATTGTTCTTAGCCATGGGAGAGAGGTCTCGTATTTTTGTGCATAGTGGTTCTTCAATTTTGTATTTAGGTGCTCTGTCTCGTTTGTGTACCCATTCACTGCCTACAGTCAATGTATTTGATCCTCTAAGTGAAAAGGTTTTGATTTACAGTGGGATCATGTACAAACAAACCAACTATCCTCAATCAGAGAAATAGGCAACAAGTGTTCAGACACTATTTTGGGAACAAATTGGAGTTTGGTGGCTCCTGGCTTTCTTGGACACAAATTTGTACCAGAAATGGAAAATACAGACCTTCCCAATCCTCCTCATCTGCTGTGAAGCATTTTGGGATCTCTCGATGTTGTGATATCAGTTTGAGCCTTTCTTTCTTTCATTGTAATTATTTGGGATTGCACTGTAACAGGGCAATGACCTTTGATGTCCATTGACTCTTCTTTTGGACAGATCAGACAAGTCATGGTCAAGTATAGAGGGAGTGGATTGTTTGTAGTATCCTTGGTGATTGAAGTTGGCTGCATACCAAGGTTGATTCTGCTGTTGCTCTGATTCGAGCCATTTTGAGTAAATTTTACCGTCATTAGGCACTCATCCACACACACACAAGAATGTCAGCAAGAACTTGTACAGCTATAGCTGATTCACTAACTAAATGAGCTTTCCTTTTGCGTGAATTCTTTCCACTATTACTTTCAACGCTTGTTCTTCTATTGATGTCAGAACAGGTTTACAAGAAGATCTTGCATTCACACATGCCTTTAGCCGGCCAAAAGATCTTGAAAGTGCTTCATGTAATCAATTACTTTAAAGTGCAGTTAGGTAGATCATTCAACTCATGCCAGTAATGTTCCACAAATAGTGAGTGCTGTGAACTGCCGATCAAAGATTGTGAGCATGGTTTTAACTCATTCAACACCTTTTCTGTTCAGAGTTAAGATCTGGCCCATTGCACTGGAAGCATCAAGAGGAGAATATCACCTTTCTTATTTAAGGGTGTGAAATATATAATATGATTTTGCCTCCAGCAGAGTACATTTAACTGAAGTGGCACTGTTTCTGTTATCCCTTCCAAAATACCGAATTGAATGTTGTTATTGAGGCATTAAGGAATCCTATAGATATTTATTACAGCTTAAAAATAAATACTAATTTTATATTTGCAGGCACATCAGTGTCTGGGCTAACATTAAGCATTTGGGATAAAAAGAGCAGCAGACTTCCAGAGCTTATCATGCTTCCTGTAATTTCTGGGTAAGATGGAATCTGAGACTTTACACCATCAGCAGCATTCCCTCTAAATTCCTCAACAGCGTATGGACCTCTGAGATCTGTGTGCACCTGTAACCAGACGTCAATGCCATGATCCATCCGTGTGCTGACTCTGATTCCTGAGCATGGAATCCTGGAGTGGCTGTACACACAGCCATTTGGCTTGGAGAGAATGCTAGCTGGCAGATCACATGCTACGACACACTGATAATATTTTGAGGATGTCTTTAAAGACAAACAAACAGATTGATATACTAACTATGAGACATAACACAACAATATGTTCCCAGGAAATGATATTGTTTGGATTCTGTAGATAATTAAATTCATTTCTGAAGACAGAGGCAATTGAGGAATGTGATGAACATGTGGAGAAATAGATGGAGGAATTTTATCAGTAGATGAGGTGATGAGATTCAGGGATAGGGTTAGAAATTGAGGTGGGCATTTCAACAGGACTGAACAATGTCTTAGTGTGGTTAAACTAAATGACAGGGAGGTGGGAAACTATACTGGGAGATGATGGCTTAGTGGTATTCTCGCTGGACTATTGATCCAGAAACTCAGATAACGTTCTGGGGACTCGATTTGAATTCTGCTATGGCAGATGGCGGAATTTGAATTTAGTAAACTTTAGATTTAACAATTTAATGATGACCATGATTGCCAGAAAAACCCATCAGGTTCACCACTGTCCTTCAGGGAAGGAAACTGCCATTCTTACCTGGTCTGGCATTCATGTGCTCCAGACTCACATTGTTGACTCAAGTGGTTGACTCAACTGCCCTCTGGACAATTAGGAATGGGCAGTAAATGCTGGCCTAGCCAGCGATGCCCTCATCTTATAAATTAATGAAAAAAAGACAGAAGTGAGGAAAATAAGGGCAAAAACTAAATAGAGAATGGGGAATTAGAAAAGTGATAGGCAGATAATGGAGGGCAATGATCAAATAGGGCCAGAGTGCAAATTAATACAAATGGGACAAAGAATGCGAAAAAGGCAAGCCTTAAAACCTTGTGTCTTTATGTTAAGAGCATTCAGAGTCAAGTGAATGAATCAGTCTCGCAAATTGAAATAAACAGGTATGATTTTGTTGGGATTATGGAGACATGGCTTCAGGGTGATCAGGGGTGGGAATTGAATATTCAGGGCAATTCAGGTTTTTACGAAGGATAGACAAAAAAGAAAAGGAGGTGGGATAGCATTACTGGTTAAAGAGGACATTAACACAATAGTCAGGAAGGAAATTAGCTCTGGTGGAGTGGAATCTGCGCGTGTAGAACTTCGAAACACCACGAGGCAGAAAAGGATATTGGAGTTGTATAAAGACCCCCAAACTGTAGTGGTATTGTTGGGGTAGACATTAATCAGGAAATTAGAGGTGCAAGCAATGAACATGCAGTTGTAATTATGGACAATTTTAGTCTGTGTAGGTGATTGGGCAAATCAAATCAGTAACAATACTGTAGAGGAGGAATTCCTGGATTGTGCACAGGATAGTTTTCAGGATCAATACAATGAGGAACCAACTGCAGAACAGGCCTTCCTAGACTGGGTATTGTATAATTCAAAAGGAATAATTGGCAATCTAGCGATGTATAGTCTCTTAGAGGAAGTATGCCCATGATATGATAGAATTCTTCATTAAGATGGAGAGTGATGTAGTTGATTATGAGATGAATCTAAATAAAGGAAACTCGAACAATATAAGATATGAACTGATTATAAGAAATTGGGAATATTATTTAAAGGGATGATGGTTTGTAGGCAATGGCAAACATTTAAAGAATGTGTGGATGAAATGTGACAATTGTTCATTACTGTCTGGTACAAAATTAAAATGGGAAAGGTGGCCTCACCATGGCTAACAAGGGATATTATGGATAATGTTAGATCCAAGGAAGGGCCATACAAATGCAACTAAAGCAGCAGACCTGAGGATAGGGAGCAGCTTAGATTTCAACAAAGGAAGACAAAAGGTTTGATTGAAGAGGAAGAAAATAGAGTACAAGAGCAAACTTGTGTGAACCCGTAAAGAAATGGCCTAGATATAGCTGGTGCACTGGTGGTCATCTTTTAAGATTCTATAAACTCTGGAACAATTCCAATTGATTGCAGGTTAGCTAATGTAACTCCACTATTTAAAAAAAAGAGAGAGAAAAGAGAATTATAAACTGATTAGCCTGACAATAGTGGGGAAAATGCTAAAGTCCCCATTATCTTGGAAAATAGTGACAGAATTGAATGGAATCTATGAAAGGGAAAAGCTGCTTGACAAATCCACTGGAATTTTTCAATCATGTAACTAATAGAGTTGATAATGAAGAACAAATGGATGTAGTTTACTTGGACTTTCAGAAGATTTTCAATAAGGCCCCACATGAGAGTTGCATAAGTAAAATTAAAGCACATGGGATTGGGCATAGTGTGGATGGAGAACCGATTGGCAAACAGGAATAAATGGATCTTTTTCCAAATGGCAGCCAATAACTAGTGTGGTAGCACAACAGGGAGCAGTGCTATCTATCTATTCATGATATATGTTAATGATTTAGATGACGGAACAAAGTGTAGTATCTTCACATTTATATCTAAAGCTGGGTAGGAGGTTGAACTATGAGTTGGACACAGAGATGTTTCATTGTAATTTGGACAAATTAAGTGAACGGGCAAATACATGGCAGGTGCAATATAAATGTTGATAAATGGAAAGTTATCACCTTTGGTATTAAAAACTTGAAGGCAGCTTATTGTCACAAAAGCAATTAATCGGGAAAGGGAAAGGTGCAATGAGACCTGGTATCCTTGTGCACCAATCGCTCAAAGTAAGCATGAGGCTGCACCAAGCAGTGAAGAAGGCAAATATTAGGTTAGCCTTCGTTGCAAGTCGATTTGCATACAGGAGCAGGGATGTCTTACTGCAATCGTACAGGCCCTTGGTGAGACCACCTGGACTATGATGTGAAGTTTGAGCACCTTATCTGAGATAGGAGGCTCTAGCAATGGAAGGAGTGCAACAAAGGTTTACCAGACTGATTCCTGAGACAGTTGGAATGGCAAATGAAAAGAGATTGGATTTGCCATGGTTGGAGGATTTGAGCTATAGGGAGAGGCTGAACTGGCTGGGGCTGGTTTCCCTGGAGCGTCAGAGGCTGAGGGGTGATCTTATAGAGGTTTACAAAATTATGAGGCGCATGGATAGGGTAAATAGCAAAGTCTTTTCCCTGGGGTCGGAGAGTCCAGAACTAGAGGGCATAGGTTTAGGGTGAGGGGAAAGATATAAAAGAGACCTAACAGGCAACTTTTTCACACAGAGGGTGGTATGGGTATGGAATGAGCTGCCAGAGGAAGTGGTGGAAGCTGGTACAATTGCAACATTTAAGAGGCATTTGGATGGGTATATGAATAGGAAGGGTTTGGAGGGATATGGGCCGGGTGCTGGCAGGTGGGAATAGATTGGATTGGGATATCTGGTCGGCATGGATGGGTTGGATCAAAGGGTCTGTTTCCGTGCTGTACATCCCTGTGACCCTGTGACTCTGTAGTTCGGACTATATTGATTAGAGTTGAGAAGAATGAGGGGGATCTCAAAGGAACCTGTAAAACTCCAACGGACTAAGTTAAAAATCACACAACATCAGGTTATAGTCCAACAGGTCTCATTTTTTAGATTAGAATCCATCTAAACATCATGGCATAGACAGAGAACACAGGGGGCTAACACCTTCAACATATTGTCTAGCTATCACCATTGTTAACAGCTAACCTGAGAATGCAACTTTTTTAAAAAAAGGTTTTGTGATTTACACATGAAAGAAGTGAAACTGTCATGGTATTCTAACAGATGAAAGGCTTAACAGACAATCAATTTTTCAATGTATAATTTCAGTTACATCGCACTGTAAATTTTTGCTATAAATTCTGTGTGTTAGGATTAAGCCCTCCACTACCAGCTGATGAAGGAGTGACGCTCCGAAAGCTCGTGTGCTTCCAATTAAACCTGTTGGACTATAACCTGGTGTTGTGTGATTTTTAACTTTGTACACCCCGGTCCAACACCGGCATCTCCAAATCATGACTATTATCCAACAGACTAGCCAGGGCAATGCAGGAAGGGTGTTCTTAATGACTGGGGAGTCTAGAACCAGAAGTCACAGCCTAAGGATGCTGGTAAACCATTTAGGACTGAGATGAGGGAAAATGTCTTCATTGAGAGAGTGGTGAGCCTGTGAAATTCTTTGCCACAGAATGAGGTTGAGGCTAAAACATTGAATATTTTCAAGAGTGAGTTACGTGTAGTTCTTTAGGCGAAAGGGATCAAAGGGTATGGGGAGAAAGGAGGAGCAGGGCACTGAGTTGTGTGATCAGCCTTGATCATATTGAATGATGGAACAGGTTTGAAGAGCCAAATGGACTATTGCTGCTCCAATTTTCAATATTTCTATGTGCGAAGGTGGACAGGCGTGTATTGGTGGCAAGATGGATCAGTAATGTTGATGAATTTGATTGGTAGATGTTGGTAGGAGATGGTTTGATAATTATAGTGTATTGTTACGCGATATAGTGAATGTTGCTAGATATGTTTAGGGAGTACATGGTGAGAGACATGGTAAGCTAGTGAGTAGGTGAGTGTGGTGCTGGAAAAGCACAGCAGGTCTGGCAGCATCCGAGGAGCAGGAGAATTGATGTTTCAGGCATAAGCCCTTCATCAGGAATGAGAGGGGGAGGGGGTGTGCTAGGAGATAAATAGGAGGGTGGTGGTGAGGGTGGGGGTGGGGATGAGGTAGCTGGGAAGGCTTCCAGCCACCTCACCCCCACCCCTACCCTCCTATTTATCTCCCAGCTCCCTTAGCCACACGCGATCACACCCCCCCAACCCCCAAACACATTCCTGATGAAGGGCTTACAGCTGAAACATGGCTGTCCTGCTCCTCAGATGCTGCCTGACCTGCTGTGCTTTTCCAGTGCCACGCTTTTTGACTCTGACTTCTCCAACATCTGCAGTCCTCATTATCTCTTAGTGAGTAGGTGAGGAATATAGTAAGCAGCTGGCTAGGTGGGTTTGGTTGTGTAATGATTGCCTTATTGGCTCAGTAACATAATAAGACCAAACTAACCAGTCCAGCAGAATACAAGTTGAAACAAAAACCCACCAAAGCAGTTGGGAGAATTTGACCTCATGTACTTAAAACCTGCCATGAACAAATTGATATAGTGAAGTTGTCAGATTATAATAAAGCATGGATTCATTAATGCCTTTAGAGAATGAAATCTGTCAATCTTACCCAGTCTGCCTTAAATACCTCTCCAATTTCACACCAGCATGTTTGCCTTCTGAACCCTTCAATTTGTGTCAAACATAATCTGCAATGGATCTCGAAGCAGGTGCACCAAAACCAACAATCCAAATCCACCTGAGGGTGTGCAATAACTATCATCCTTGCTAATGAGGCCCATTGCCAAAGATGTATTTTACTTTAACCTTGAGAGTGAGTGGGTTACCACAGGCAAACATTGCCTTGTCTTCCCACATATCCACTGTGATCTCCAGCATTTGTTGTTTTCAGGTTATAGTCCAACTGGTTAATTTGAAATCACAAGCTTTAGGAGCTTTTGATCTCTCTACTTATTGATCTCTCTGCCTATCAATTCTGTGCCTGTTTGCTTTTCTTCACTTCACCAGACAAAGGAGCAGTGCTCCCAAAAGCTTGTGATTTCAAATAAACCTGTTGGACTATAACCTGGTGTCGTGCGACTTCTGACCTTGTCCTCCAGCATCATTCCCTCACATCCTCACTCCATCCAGTCACATTGGATTACCTCTTACCCTTCAATGCCTCACAACCTCAAAACTGAAACTGGGGCCTCTCTTCAACTTGTGGTGTGACTTAAGTAGTCAGCAGGAACTGGCAGAGGATCTTTCCAAGAAAGTGCCAAGCTGACAGCTGGACAGCCTGCAACCATATGTAACAGCTCTAAATACTCATGGTAGAACATTTGCATTCGTTATTGTTGGTGCCAGGTGTCAGAACACCCTAAGATTTTAAAAATTGATTTCTTCCAAAATTATGCTGCTCAAATATAACTTCCATTAATTCCCTGGTCAGTGGTGATGCTGAAGTTTTTAATGAAGTTGCGGGCAAATATTCAACCTACAATGTTTGCTTAAGGCTTTAAGAGGTAAACCAATCTTCAACTAAATCTCCTGGGAGGAGCATTTAACTTTGGTTTTGATCAAATGACGAGAGATCAGGTACTGATTGCTGAGTCATGCCTTTGTTTCATTGTCAGGTCATGGGTTCAAGTCCCATTCCAGAGACTTGAATACCATGATGCAAGATGACATTCCCATTGCAGAGCTAGGGGAGTGCTGTATGGTCAGAAGTGCTGTGTTTCAAAAGAGATGTTAAACTGAGACCTTATCCAGTTACTGTAAAGTTAGTGCAAAAGTTACTGAAGCAGAGTTTAAGGTGTATATAGATGAGCCTGTAAGATATGATGTAATGTAACTGTGAACTCAATAACCAGGTAAGAAAGATTCAGCTCAGAACAAGAGTGGTTCAGGGCAGAGATGTCTGATTGAAGATCATCATGAACATAGTCGAAATTACTGCTGTTTGAAGAAACATCTTAAGATCTCCCCTGAGCTTATCTGAGCAGACAAACCCATACCAATACAAAAGATCCAAGACACACTGGTGATAAAGGATTATCTGGGTTCTGGGCAAGGGCAGAGGGAATGGAACCACATGGAGCAAAGGATCAGCACAGGCATGATGGGTCGAATGATCTCTGTTGCTGCTGGAACATTCAAGGATGCTGTTGTGAAAAAGAGCAAGGGATGTCTCTCCAATATCCTGGGAAATATTTCTCCATCAACCAGCATCACCAAAACAGATTGTCTAACCATTATCACATTGCTATTTTATTTATTCATGGAATGTGGGCAGTGTTTATTGCCCATCTCCAATGACCCTGGAGAAGGTGGGGGTGCTTTGCATTAGATTCCAGTTTAAAAGGTGACTTGTCCCAAACCTGAATACTAATAGCTGCATAAACAGATTAAATATTGGTGACAGATTACTGTTTCCTGAGGTATGTGGCCAGAATGACAAGTGTTCACATGATGTGCAGACGGATTGCTTCCATTGCTCTAGGATGGGATTGCTTCAGGGATCATAGGAACTTCAAACTTTGGAAGTTTCTAACGCAGAACAAAACCTGTGGTCTTGTCCTATATGTGAGATATCCCTGCTGGATCAAGATAATTCATTCAAACATTCCACATGATTGACTTTCAGAATAATTGGTTTGACTGGGATCTATAACCAGATAGCGACTAGCATTTATATAGTGATTTTCATTACATCAGAATATCCCAAAGCATGTTGCAGTGAGAGAAGCGTTTTAGATATAGAATCCCTACAGTGTGGAAACAGGCCCTTTGGCCCAATAAGTCCACACTGAACCTTCATGTCATACCCCAATAGCTATTTGATAAGGAAGGGTCCAGAACCAGTTGGTATTTGGAATTGACTTATTGACTGAATGAAAAGGTTAAAGGTATATATCCCTGAACTCCAATCTATTCCTGTGTCAGTGTTTCCTTTTACTTACTCAAGTAACCATCCAATAAGTGACCACCACCAGTATGTAATGGTGGTGGGTGTGTCACACTTTGCTCAGAGGAGGGTGTTTGTAGTGGAGTGGCAGTGTCACTACCTCTGAGCCATGAGGCTCAAATTCAAGACCAGGAGATGTGTCAGGATCCATCTGAATAGAGTGACTAGTAACTATCTACACTTCACTTGGAAAGGCTGAATTGCTGTGGTGGCATGGTCTTTTCACATGCATGCTATTGTCAAGAGTTATGGATGGCAATGGTAGAGACTCTGATGGTGTTTCTCTCACTTGGTTGACCAGAAATCTCTCCTGCTCATACCCTCTGCCACTAGCGTGTGTCAGAATACTCAACCTGTTGGGCACTTTACTGAGCTCACCTCCCTAGTCTGGTGTACAGGAGAGGGACTGAAGCTCAGAGCTCCTGGCTCAGAGGCTTTACCCACCTACATGAACCTAATTGACATTAACAATTCTCAATTACAAACTCTGTCCTAATGTAGGAAGTGTGGAGGATTTGTGCACAGAATGATCCCACCAACAGAAATTACATAAGGCGTGGCTGAACTATTCTAGTGACGCTGGTAAATATTGCATCCAGGCAACAGGGATAGTTCATCTCCTCTCCCTTCACCTGAGGTGGCAGGTGGGCCATTGCTTTCCCAACAGACAGCACCTCTGACAATGCAGCATCCCTTCGGCCAGATTTTGGACTCAAGAGTCTTGCTTACAGCCATTAGAGACCTACTGAGGTATGTCCGACACCCAGAGAGCCATGAGGTGTCACCAAGACTGTCCAGCGACCTGAACGAGATGCTGTGTGAATATGGCTGCCATTCACAAGCGGGAACGGAGAGAAAACTGTGTGAGTAAATAAAAAAAAGTAATGTGCCCATTCTCCAGTGGGAGGGTTTTTGTTGGTTAATGACCCTCCCCTTGTGTGTTGGCTGCACTGTGACTAAACTGCGTGATACTTTTCCCGAAACACTGCCTCAGTCTCTGCTTGTTTGTATACAGAATAGTTTTTTTTCCCGCTCTGGTATCCTCGCAGACTTTGGAAATAATGCCAGAGGGCATCGGATGATCCTAAATAAACCCTCAATTGCCTGGGGAAGCTCCTACTTTCCTTTGCAATGAGTATTTCTTTTGGACTCTTGCAGTCCTTGGCAAGTTGCAGCCAGCCCTTAATAATCATTAGCAAACAGCTGAAAGGGTGTGCAGCCAAATGAGCTCTGGGTTTCTGGAGCCATTCAGTCAGATTAAAGGCAAGTGTTTGTGTTCGATGTAAAACCTATTGGGTTGGAGGCATCTCGGAATGCGGGACAAGCTCTAGGTTGCCCTGGTTACCGTGAGGCTCAGAGCTGCCAGCCAATCCACAGCGGACTAGGTGTTGTCATAGTCACTTGGAGAGAGAAAAAAAACTTTACTAAATAAGGGAAAAAAAATTCACAGACAGTGTGGATTTGATGGTATTTCAATCCAAGCAGTGACAACCCCAGCCAACACTAGTGACACTCAGACAAAAGGCGGATCACTGATCAGAATTGTAAAGCACAGCATTGAGAGTTATTTAGAAACATTTCTGCTCGTCCCGCGACTTTAGTTTGGACTTCTCCCCCACTCCAATCGTGCACCCACCCCCACCCAACACATTTGTCCCAGAGAAGTGGGAGATCCTACAAACAAATGAACAAAAATTTTGCACCAGTACAATTGCACATGGGATTGTGTGCCAAGGAAGTGTTAATTCCTCTGAATTAATATCTAGTTTTCTTGGCTATTCTGACAAAATGACTGGAGTTTTACATTCAGCCCAAAGTCAATAGTTTGATTTATGTAGACATACAATAATTATGCAGAAACACTGAATACTAAATATGATAAAGATAGAATGATGAGGTTAAAACACTTGCTTTGGGCCATACATGTTTCACAATTGAATAACGGAAGATTCATGAGTTTAGCCATTTCTGGACTTCCCAATGCTATGGCATATGCCAGTGGTTTCATTCCTACATCCACCCACAAGGTATGAATTTTCTCCACACGCACACCTGCATTTCCTGGAGGGACTGAAGAAAATTGGGCATTGGCACATTCTGTCATAATCCCAACTGTTTTTCAAAGTTGTTTCTTCAACACAGGTGTTTTCTGGGTTGAGGGATTTGGGGAGATGTGGGAAGTAAGGTCAGAAAGAGTGTCTCCCGGTGGTTATTGCTAGGCCCAGTCTTTGGATCATGCACAAATCAGTGCAGATTGAGGGATTCCAGTCAGGTCAGCTGATATTAAATTATTCCTGCCTGGAGCTGTGATAATTGCAACCCAGCCATAAATAGGCCTATTAGTCATTGTTCACTTAATAATGATTAGGTTTTATTTAAATTCATTCATAGTACATGGGATTTACTGACTAGATGTCTGAGAAAGGTACTATGGGGTAACTTTTTCACACAGAGGATGGTGCGTGTATAGAATGAGCTGCCACAGAGGAAGTGGTGAAGGCTGATACAATGACAACATTTAAAAGGCATCTGAATGGGTATATGAATAGGAAGGGTTTAGAAGGATATAGGCCAAGTGCTAGCTAATAGGACTAGATGAATTTAGAATATCTAGACGACATGGACGATTCGGACCAAAGGGTCTGTTTCCACGTTGTACATCTCAACGATTCTATGAGTCTAAGGTGGTGGTTAACTGCCTTCTTGACCTGCTCCAGTCCATTTGCTATAGGTTGACCCGCAATGCTGTTAGGGAGGATGTTCCAGGATTTTGACACAGTGACACTGAACGGCGATATGGACAGCTGATTTGTGACACACAGTGACACCAACAGAATGGGTTCAATTCCCAGACCAATTGATGTCACTGTGAAGGTTCTGCGTTTTCAAACTCATCCCTCACCTGAGGCGTGAAGACCTTCAGGTTAAACTCAGCATTAGACATCTCTCTCTCTCATGAGAAAGCCACCATATGGTTTCTGGGATTATGGCTATTTTACCTTTACCTTTACTTTAATTTCAAAGTCAAGGTGCTGAGTGGCTCAGAGGGGAATGCACAGGTGGTGCTATTCCCATGTATTTTCTACTCTTGTCCTCCTAGATGATTGTGGTTATGGATTTGGAAGGTACTGTCTAAGGAGCCTTGGTGAATTTCTGCAGTGCATCTTGTAGATAGTAAACACTGCTGCTACTGAGCAATGGTGGCGGAGGATGTGAATGTTTCTCGATGTGGTGCCAATCAAGTGGGCTGTCTGTCCTGGTGGTGTCAAGCTTCTGGGAGCTGCACTCATCCAGAGTATTCCAGGACTTTAGTGAATCAAATGGGTTTTTAACAAAAAGAGAAATGCTATATTTCAAGTCCAGTGACCCTTCTTCAGAAGTATTCTGAAGTTC
Organism: Chiloscyllium plagiosum; assembly: GCF_037043375.1. Lineage (NCBI taxonomy): Eukaryota > Metazoa > Chordata > Chondrichthyes > Orectolobiformes > Hemiscylliidae > Chiloscyllium > Chiloscyllium plagiosum. The sequence goes on along the minus strand of NW_028270151.1, from coordinate 22,535,546 downwards.
TGAAGAAGGGTCACTGGACTTAAAACATTAACTCTGCTTTCACTCCACGGATGCTACTAGACCTGATGAGTTTCTCTGGCAATTTCTGCTTTTGTTTCAAATTTACAGCATCTGCAGTTCTTTGATTCTTTTTGGATTCTTAACATAACCATTTAGTTTTTTTTCTTTTCCATATGTATTTGATGAACTGCATGTTCATTGCTGAGCTGAGATGGTGTTTTGAACTATGTCAGTGGATACTACTGGGGTGGGGGGAAGAGGTCGGTTACATTTCTACAACATAAATGGTGGGTAGTTAACAGTCTGGGATTGTCCTAGCCAATTCCAGTTTCATTTTGTATGACAAGTGATAGCAGGGAATGCAGCTTGTAGTCAACACTATGAGCAGCTGATTACAAAGGCATATGCCTTTATTAGTCAAGGCACTAAATACCAGAGCAAAGACGTTATGATGGAGCTGTATATAACAGTAGTTAGGCCACAGCTGGAGAACTGTGTGCATGCAGCTCTGGTCATCACACTAGAGGAAGGATGTGTTTGTACTGAAGAAGGTGCAGAGGAGATTCACCAGGATGTTGCCTAGCCTGGAGCATTTCAGCAATGAAGAGGGACTGGATCACAGAATCAGGGAATCACACAAGATTTACCATACAGAAGGAGGCCGTTTGGCTGATTGTGCCTGCCCCAGCACAGTAAATATAGACAGGCAGGAGGCTGGAAGAACACAGCAGGCCAGGCAGCATCAGGAGGTGGAAAAGTCGATGTTTCGGGTGTAACCCTTCTTCAGGACTGGGGGTGGGTGTGGGGAGAGCAGCAGATAAAGGGGATGGCGTGGGCAGGGTGGTGAAGTGGGAATAGGTGAAGACAGGTAGAGGGTACAATCTGGTTGGTCAATGGAAGGAATGAATCTGGTTGGTGGCAGGGTGGAAGTGGACTGGAATGGAAGGGAGGGGCTGGGAAGGGAGTCGGGGGGGCGGTGGGGAGGGAGATTATTTGAAATTGGAGAACTCAATGTTGAGCTGTAGGCTGCCCAGGTGTAAGATGAGGTGTTGTTCCTCCAATCTGCGCTGTGGTCCAGCTCATTAAATGAGCACCATTACCTCATGCCAATCTCCAGCTTTTTCCCCACACCCTTGCATATTATTTTTAACCAAATACTCATCCAATATCTTCTTGAATGCCTCAGTTGAGTCTGCCTCCACCACCTGAAGTGCTGTAACATACCAGGCCACAGCTAAGTGCTGGAAAAAGGGAGTAGAATAGATGGATGTTTGAGGACCAACGCAGACACAATGGACCGAAGGGCCTCTTTCTGTACTGTAAAAACTCTCTAACTCTATGATGCCAGGCTACACCTGGTCACCAGGTACCCGCACCCTCCCTACCCCAGAGCCTCCATGTCCCCTTTGACCTCACTATAACTTGACAAACCATTTCCACCTACTCCCCCCAGGAAGAGATCCACCACATTGCACTTTGCTTTCAACTGTTTTCCCTGCCTCCCGAACCCTGACTTTACACCTTAATAATTCCCAGGCTGCTTCTCTTTCCATCCCCCTGAGGAGGCCATAGTGGTACACCCCCTCCCACAGTCTGTCATGCCCTCCAATTCTGATCTGCATTGCCCCTGTATACCTTAAGAGTCTGTTCCCCTCTCACCATCCATATCCTACCTCCACAAATACCTCTACTTTCCCCCCCGCTCCTCCCCTCCTCGGCCTTGACTCCCCCACCCATCTTGGCAGTGATTCCCGTATAGGGCTGCTGCAACCTCCTTGTTGCTCAATGGATGGATCCCCAGCGCTATATTCACCCAAAAGCTCTGACTGACGTCAACAAGCAGAACCCTGACCTTGGTCTTAGTAGTTTAAATTCTCCTGAGAGCTGGTGCTGGCCTTATAGGGCAGTGTGGTACCCTCTCCCCTGGACTGCCAAGGGAACCATGAGCTGATAATGGCCCCATCCTTGACTGGACTGAGGACAAACATCTATCCAATGTGGCAGAAATAGCCATTTGATTGAATAATTGTATAGTGTGTGGTTGCAGCTCAGGCAATGCCACAAAACAGCACATCGAAACAGCAGTACAGATAGTCATTGGCTCTGGGCTGAATTTCTTGTCAACAAAATGACTTGTCAACAGGGACTCCTGGCTGCTGTGGGCCCAGATCCAGGGTCTCCTGGTTGCAGTAGGCCCGGAGCCAGGGTTTCCTGGTTGCAGTAGGCCCGGAGCCAGGGTTTCCTGGTTGCAGTAGGCCCGGAGCCAGGGTCTCCTGGTTGCAGTAGGCCCGGAGCCAGGGTCTCCTGGTTGCAGTAGGCCCGGAGCCAGGGAATCCTGGCTGCAGGGCGAGTGTGGGTCCACATCAGCATCAGCATTGGCGAGATGGACCCAGCAGTAAGCAGACAGCACCTGAAGAGTGGCAACTCCGACATTGGTGGGTCCGGTGCAGTCAACGGCCAGGGGGTGAAGGAGGGCTGGAGGCACAGGCATTGTTGGCGAGCTGGCTCAGGACTCATGGCAGACCCGGCAGAATGAAGATGGACTTTCTTTCAACTACATCTTTTTATTCTTAAACTATTCAAAAATGGCACTGGATCGTGCCAATGAAAGCTTTTCACTGTATTTACTGTATTATTTACTATGGAATACAAGTGACAATAAATCATTCAATTCACTTCAACGTAATTCAATGCACTTACATGGCCTAGTATAGCAGGGCAAGGCATTGATGCTGCAACATTCAGGTAGGCACTCAGTGAGTAAGCGCCAAGTGAGTGAGTACTAAGAGGGCAGGATGGCAATCCTGAGACACAATTTGGTCCAATCCTTGGGCTAGGTACCTGCTCGGAAAGTATCCCTGCTGCAGTCTACCAACGCTAGTTGCCAACATGTCTTCATATCTGTGCTATCTATCAAGATAATCATGTGGGATGATCGAATGTTAGATGCGAATGTCCATGAGTAAGGGGTGCATGCAGGTGATCACCATTGATCATGTCCTGAGATACTATTTTGTGCTGAACAACATCAAGGTTGGTCAGAGACAGCAGCAAGTGACAGTTGCTGTAATTTCAATGTCATGAATTGTTGACGTCCACAACCACCTGATGAAGGAGCAGCGCTCCGAAAGCTAGTGCTTCCAATTAAATCTGTTGGACTATAACCTGGTGTTGTGTGATTTTTAACTTTGTACGCCCCAGTCCAACACCGGCATCTCCAAATCTTTTTTGATAGGTTAGGAAGCTGAACACGAATAAGGTGGTCTGAAGTGTTAATAAAGACTTTTAACAAGAAATAATTCCCTTTGACTGGCAACTCACTGTGGCCTAATTAGAAAATGGCAAATGCTTAAAAGATGGATCAAGATGCTCCTGGTGCTGAAATGGGCCTCACAAGATTCCTCACCCAATTCTGCCACCAATCTCACCATCGCCCAGGTTACTCAGTCCCTGTAAGCAGGTGTGCCATCGATTCTACCAGTTAGCTTCACTGGCTTTTCAAAAGCTGTAAACATATCCTTGCATTTCCTCTTTCTTTAAAGCAATGACTATTTTTTTCTGATTTCAAGTCCATTGTCCAAAACAATATATGATCTCTTACAATAGCCTGTCGACAACTAAACAGGACAAGTCCAATCTGGTCAATTACTGCCTCACCAGTCAACTTTCAATCATCAGAAAAGTGATGTCATCATAAGTGCTGTCAAGCAGCACTTGCTCAGCAGTAACCTTCTCATTGACATCCACTTTGGGTTCTACCAGTGCCACTATGCTGCTGACCTCATTACAGCCTTGATGCAAACGTGGTAAAAAGAGCTGAATTCCAAAGGTGAGGTGAGTGCCCTTGACATCAAGGCTACATTCGAACAAGTGTGGCATCAAAGGGCCCGCACAAATCGGAAAACTCTCCACTGTTCAGACTTACATCTGGTACAGAAAGTGGGTTGTGGTTGTTGGAGGTCAGTCATCTCAGTTCCAGGACATCTTTGCTGGAGTTCCTCAGTCTCCTAGGCCTAACCTCCTTCATCAACAACCTCCCAATCCATCATAAGGTCAGAAGTGGGAATGTTTGCTGATTAACTGCACAATGTTCAGCATCATCGAAGACTCCTCAGATACTGAAGCAGCCCATGTTCATATGCAGCAACACCTAGGCTTGGGCTGACAAGCAGCAAGTAACATTTGTTGTAGTTCTGTTCGCCGAGCTGGGAATTTGTGTTGCAGACGTTTCGTCCCCTGTCTAGGTGACATCCTCAGTGCTTGGGAGCCTCCTGTGAAGCGCTTCTGTGATCTTTCCTTTGCCATTTGTAGTGGTTTGAATCTGCCGCTTCCGGTTGTCAGTTCCAGCTGTCCGTTGCAGTGGCCGGTATATTGGGTCCAGGTCGATGTGCTTATTGATTGAATCTGTGGATGAGTGCCATGCCTCTAGGAATTCCCTGGCTGTTCTCTGTTTGGCTTGTCCTATAATAGTAGTGTTGTCCCAGTCGAATTCATGTTGCTTGTCATCTGCATGTGTGGCTACTAAGGATAGCTGGTCGTGTCGTTTCGTGGCTAGTTGGTGTTCATGGATGCGGATCGTTAACTGTCTTCCTGTTTGTCCTATGTAGTGTTTTGTGCAGTCCTTACATGGGATTTTGTACACTACATTGGTTTTGCTCATGCTGGGTATCGGGTCTTCCATTCTGGGGAGTTGTTGTCTGAGAGTGGCTGTTGGTTTGTGTGCTGTTATGAGTCTTAGTGGTCGCAGTAGTCTGGCTGTCAGTTCGGAAATGCTCTTGATGTATGGTAGTGTGGCTAGTCCTTTGGGTTGCGGCATGTCCTCGTTTCGTTGTCTTTCCCTTAGGCATCTGTTGATGAAATTGCGCGGGTATCCGTTTTTGGCGAATACATTGTATAGGTGTTCCTCTTCTTCCTCTTTTTGCAGTTCTGGTGTACTGCAGTGTGTTGTGGCCCTTTAGAACAGTGTCTTGATGCAACTTCTTTGGTGTGTGTTGGGGTGATTGCTTTCATAGTTCAGGACTTGGTCTGTGTGTGTGGCTTTCCTGTATACCCTTGTGGTGAATTCTCCGTTCGGTGTTCTCTGTACCATCATGTCTAGGAATGGGAGTTGGTTGTCCTTTTCTTCCTCTCCAGTGAATCAGATTCCTGTGAACACCAGAACTGCAAAAAGAGGAAGAAGAATACCTATACAATGTATTCGCCAAAAACAGATATCCCTGCAATTTCATCAACAGATGCCGAAGGGAAAGACAACGAAACGAGGACATGCCGCATCCCAAAGGACTAGCCACACTACCATACATCAAGAGCATTTCCGAACTGACAGCTAGACTACTGCGACCACTAGGACTCATAACAGCACACAAACCAACAGCCACTCTCAGACAACAACTCACCAGGACAAAGGACCCGATACCCAGCATGAGCAAAACCAATGTAGTATACAAAATCACATGCAAGGACTGCACAAAACACAACATAGGACAAACAGGAGGACAGCTAACGATCCGCATCCATGAACACCAACTAGCCACGAAATGACACGACCAGCTATCCTTAGTAGCCACACACGCAGATGACAAGCAACATGAATTTGACTGGGACAACACTACTGTTATAGGACAAGCCAAACAGAGAAGAGCCAGAGAATTCCTAGAGGCATGGCACTCATCCACAGATTCAATCAATAAGCACATCGACCTGGACCCAATATACCGACCACTGCAACGGACAGCTGGAACTGACAACCGGAAGCAGCAGATTCAAACCACTACAAATGCCAGAGGAAAGATCACAGAAGTGCTTCACAGGAGGCTCCCAAGCACTGAGGATGTCACCTAGACAGGGGACGAAACGTCTGCAACACAAATTCCCAGCTCGGCGAACAGAACCACAACTACGAGCACCCGAGCTACAAATCTTTTCACAAACTAAGTAACATTTGTGTCTCACAGTACCAGGCAATGAACATCTCCATGAGGGAATCTAACTATCATGGTGATGGGCTGACGGGAGAGCAGTACAATCATTGAAATCTTCACTATCAACATCCTGGGGGTTCCCATTGGTCAGAAACTGGACTGGACTAGCCATACAATACTTTGCCTACAGAACAGGACAGAAGCTTGGAATCCTGCATTGAGTAACTAATTTATTCCCACATCCTGTCTACCAACTGCAAGGCACAAGTCAGGAGTGGGATGGAGTGCACACTCCCCACCTTCCACCTCCCCCCCCCCCCCCCCACCCCCCCTTGCCTGGATGAGTGCAGCTCATCAATCCTCAAGAAGCTTGAGGTCATCCAGTTTACAGCAGCCCACTTGACTTGCACCACATCTAACACTTTCAACATCCACTTGCTCCAACACCAATGTACAGCAACAGCAGTGTGTACCATCTACAAGATGCACTGAAGAAACTTGCCAAGGCTCCTTCAACAGCATCTTCCAAATTGATAACCTCTACTACCTTGAAGGATGAAGTCAGTGGATCTGAGGGATCGATCTCCACTTGAAGTTGCCTTCACAATCCTGGCTTGAACAGTATAGCCATCCCTTCATTCTGACTGGCTCTAAATGCTGGTGCAGTGGCTCAGTTAACATTGATATGGACTAAACCAGACCACTCAAAACATTCTTAAGCAGGCAGCCCCAGACCATAACTTTGCAATTTGTTTCAGTAAGTGTACAGTGAAAATTACTCGGAATAAGATAGCTAGGTTGACTACTAGATTTTAAAATAGACAAAAAATGTATTCATAAAGTTACACAATGATACACAAAGAACAGAATAAAAAACCCCGACAGAACTCAACCTATCCAACTAGACTTAATTATGCTGTTCCGAATATACACAACAGTCCCAATAAGCAAATTCCCTTTAAAAACCAGTACAAATGGAACATATGCTTACAGGTTGAAGTTGAAGGGGAGAAAAGAAAGAGAGTTTCCACACAGCTCCCTGTTGAACTTCCCAGTTCAAGACTGAACTAAAACTGCTCAGCTCAGGTCAGCTAGAGAGCTGACCACTCCCCTCTCTTTACACAGGTCACTTCTTAAACATGACCACTTTGGCCTGAAGTCTCATCTGTTTACATATAAACAAAAGGCCTTTCAAAATCCTTTTCATCTCTGTACCAAATCAGACTGATCAGAGCCCAGCCCAGTTTATTGCCCCTCGGAACAAAATCAAGGACAGAGTCTCCTCGAGCCAAGGAACAGCTTTTAGAAAAAAAAGGACTAGCTTTGTGACAACATTGTTCTGCTTTAACATTGTTAATTTTAAATAGTAACAGTATATGTGTTTGATTCAGTATGAAATTCAGTTTGTTTGCTACAGATTTTCTTGTGGTCTTCTTACTCTCAGCTTCTTTTTCCCCATGTCTCCACTCCCCACATAGTGTCCCTAGCACTCCTCTGATTCCTGCCCCTACCCTCACTACCCCACCTTCATCTCCCACCATCACTACCCCAGCTCCCATTCCCACCCTCTATTCTTACCATCTGCTGGACCCTGTTCTGAACTTGCACAAGAGGTCTGTCCTCCCCCTGGTGGCAGAAAAGTGCTGGTGCCATTTGTTCTGCCTACCTCAACCAATTTCTACCAGTAGATGGAGCACAGTCAATTCCAACTTCATCAGGTGAGTGTAAATTTAACACATCGTGGATTCATGGTACTTAATTTATATTTTATCTCTTCTTCTTTTAAAACTTTTTTTAAAAACTTGTTTTATTTATGAATGCAGACATTCAGAAATGTAGGCCATTTGAACTTTATAATGCTTTAAAGTTGTTTTCCACTGAGAAATATCCTGAAGTACCTAACTGTACAATGTTTCTTTTATACTTAGAGTTAATTTGCTTTTCACACGTGTAGTGGAGTATTTCAAACTGTACTTTTTTTTTCAAGGAAATGATGTCCGCAGGCTAACTCTAGCTTTAACAATGATTCCTATGAGAAATGATGCTTCACTCAAAGTTTATTCACTTAAACTACCAATTTTCATGAAAGCACCCAAACATATATGAGCATATATTGCACTTCCTCCCTCGCAGTAGTGTGGGTGTACCTTCACTCTATTGACTGCAGATTGTAGCTCATAGGGTCATAGCATCACAGAGATGTACAGAGGGAAACAAGCATATCCATGCTGACTAGATATCCCAACTCAATCTAGTCCCACCTGCCAGCACCCGGCCCATATCTCTCCAACCCCTTCCTATACCCATCCAGATGCCTTTTAAATGTTGCAGTTGTACCAGCCCCCACCATTTCCTCTGGCAGCTCATTCCATACACGTACCACCCTCTGTGTGAAAAAGTTGTCCCTTAGGTCTCTTTTATATCTTTCCCCTCTCACCCTAAACGTATGCCCTTTAGTTCTGGACTCCCTCACCCCAGGATAAAGACTTTGTCTATTTATCGTATCCATGCCCCTTTTAATTTTATAAACCACTATAAGGTCACCCCTCAGCCTACAACTCTCCAGGGAAACCAGCCCCAGCCTATTCAACCTCTCTCTATTGCTCAAACACTCCAATTCTGGCAACATCCTTGTAAATCTTTTTTGAACCCTTTCAAGTTTCACAACATCTTTCCGATAGGAAGGAGACCAGAATTGTAATGCAATATTCCATCGGTGGCCTAACCAATGTCCTGTACAGCTGCAACATGACCTCCCAACTCCTGTACTCAAACATTGTCTTCTTGAGGGCAATTAAGGATGAGAGTAAATGTTGGAGTTGTAAATTATGTCTAAGTCCTGTGATAAATGTTTTCAAAATTATCTGTACAAATTAGCATTGCATCTCTTCGATGGTTGAAATGTTCTGTGTTTGATTGGAATACATTAACTATTGAGGCACACTGTGTTTGATTGGTCAAACCTGCTTGTGAACCCACTGTTGAACAAACTGGAAGCCAGACTTGTTGCATCGAATGGATATTTCAAAGAACTGTGACTGAAATCTGCTAAAACTCATGTCATCTCAACATCGATCTGAGATATTTAAAATATCCATCACTAAACTTATTTTAAAAATCAAAACGACTGCAAATGCTTGAAATTAGAAACAAAAACAGTTCAGCAGATCTAGGCTCTACCCCTACCTATTGTTTCCTTCTTACCCCTCCCCCACCCACCTTATCTTCTGCATAAAAATCATTTTTTTCCAAGCTACCATCAGGTTCTTCAGAAGGGGCACAGGACCTGAAATGTTAGCTCTGATTTCTCTCCACACCTGCTGAGCTTTTCCAGCTATTTCTGTTTTTGTTCCAAACTTTTTTCTTCTCGAGAGTCAATGAGTTTAGTGTGACATCCAAAACACAAGCCCAGTTTTGACACAAAGCTCATTTGTATACCTTATTAATCCCCTCTCTCTCAGTTGCCAGAGCATCAATGCAGCTCCAACTGCATGATATCTTTTGTGACTGTGTATGTGACACTTTATTGCAATGTCAGTTGTGGTTCATTTTACTAAATTAAAAGGTTGCAGGTTGAATACCAAATTGTGGATGACAGGCTTCACTGCAGTACTGTGGGAGTGCTGCATGGTCACATGTGTCAACTTTCCAATAAAACACTGGACAGAGGGCCAATTGTGATCTGTCAAGTGAATGTAAAGGATCAGACAGTGTTACTTGAAGATGAGCAGATGATCCACAGTCCTCTGGCTACTATTCCATGAAACTCACAACTAAAATAAATTCATCTGGTCATTATTGCATGCTGTTTCTGGGATCTTGCTGTGCACAAATTGTCTACTGCATTTCCAACATCACAACACTTCAACAGACTCTTCCTGAACTTGCAAAATGCCTTGGGATGTTCACCGAGTCAGCGCGGTCTCAGCTGTCTGAACGAATGTCAAACAAAATCGCAAGAATGTCAATAACCTTCTTTGTTTCACCAGGATAAGTGCTACCACCTTCTCTCTGCTACCTCACACTCACTCTATCTCTGCCACTGAACCTATCCCGCACCAAGGCCCTACTACTCTCATTACTGCCTGCAACACCTTCCTTCACTCACTCCACCCAGAGAATTCCCTCACACCACGAACACTGCCTAGTCTCTGCACAGTGTCCTCCCTCACTCAGGACCTGCAGCACTACCAAGAGCTGTGCCAGCCACGTTTATTTCACTCAATCCCTCCCTTTGCCCCATTCCAGGAGAAAACAGTCTCCAAGAGGGCAAAGAGAGCCAAGACAGTTGGAGGGTGACTGACTTTTAGCTCCTCACCCCCTACATTGATAGGATTCCGACCCTGATGATATGAGCAGCCAAATAATTGTATTTAAGCCCCTGCACTAATATTGGAGACTGAACTTTAATAACTGTGAGGGACTCCCTGACTTTGATTTGACAGAGAATTGCTCCCCTTTTACTCCGAGCCATTTGCTTGAAGCATATGCAGTGTGTGTGCTGTGTACAGTGCTGTCACCTGATGCAGGTGTGACATTGGCACTGCACAGCACATCATCACTGATCAATGCTGACAACCATGACAAGCTGCCTGCCTTTGTGTTTGTGCTAGAAGCCTCAGCAAGACACTAGTACTGTGGGCCTTTTAGCTCCACCTGAGGCAGAGGGAAGTACAAAAAGTCAAGGCCAGGATGCTGTCAGTATTCACGTAGATGCTAACTGAAGGAGCTTTAAGTGACCTGAGATGCAGCCTGGACCAATCGATGTTCTGGGTGTCTCTCCCTGTACACAAAACCAGCATTGGAATGACAATCGCTGGTGCACGCCACAAAGTCCAGCAGTGACATACTGAAATGTAAGTGAGCTGGAGATGTGCCATGATGGTGCAAAGAGGTACGTGTGGGATGCCAGTGTGTGCAGCTACTGCCCTGGACCATGCCCCAAAATGTGAAATGTTGCTGGATGCCAAGCTGGAGATCCAGCCATCCGGTCAGTGAGCTGGACTCACCACGTACCCACGTTGCTTTTCATGTCGGGAATTCTCGGTGTTGCATTTATATCTGGAAGCTGGGTCAAAAGGAAGCTGGGTCAAAGCGCATATTAATAAAATGAGCTTAGCTATTAATGAGGCTGATAATAAATGATGACCTCCATGAATAGGCCTCTCACCACTCACTGGTCTGAATCTTGCCTCAATATCTGTGTCCTATTTCTCCCGCTATTGAGAAAGCCTTGCTCAACTTCTTACAGCCATTCTCCCAGATTTCTCACTCTAACCTAATTCTCTCAGTGCCTGAGAAGATTCCACCCAGGTCCTGTTAACTGCAAGGATCTGTTCTACTTGGACCAGAAAGTAGCCATTGTTTCCAACTCTCAGAGGATAATGGCAGCAATATTTATAAAACCATAGGAAATAGGAACAGAAGACAGCCCTTTGGCCCCTCAAGCCTGCTCTGTCATTCAATAGGATCCTGACTGATCCAACATTCCCCACGTCCACTTTCCTGCCCTTTCCCTGTAACCCTTCATTCCACTACTGATCATAATCATAGAATTGGTACAGTGTGGAAGAAGGTCATTCGTCCCATCGATTCCACACCAACCCTCCGATGACCATCCCTCCCACACCCACTCTCCTACTCTATCCCTGTAATCCTGCATTTCCCATGGCTAATCCACCTAACCTGCATATCCCTGGACTCTATTGGACAATGTCGCACTCTCCTGATGAAGATCTTATGCTCGACACGTTGACTGTCCTGCTCCTCAGATGCTGCCTGACCGGCTGTGCTTTTCCAGCACCATACTTTTTGACTCTGATCTCCAGCATCTGCAGTCCTCACTTTCTCACAATTTCTCGTGGTACACATTGGCACCAATGATATAGCCAGGAAAGGGATTGAGGATCTGAAAAGTGACTACAGAGAGTAGTGATCTCAGGTTTGCTACCAGTGCCACGAGATAGTGAGGTGAGGAACAGTCAGTGAGTGCAGCTTAACACGTGGCTGCGAGGCTGGTGCAGGAGGGAGGGTTTCAGATACCTAGACCATTGGGATACATGAAGGACGAGCTGCACCTGAACTGGAAGGGCACAAATGTCCTGGGTGGGAGATTTGCTCATGTGATTTGGAAGGGTTTAAACTAGATTGGCGGGAGGGTGGGAATCAGAGCCACATATCTGAGAGGGAGACAGTTGCAGATGGGGCAGTGACAGGATGTAGTGAATCTATCGGGAAGGTTTCTCATGTGATGAAACAAAGGGATTGGTTAAAGTGTATCTGCTTCAAAAAAAGAAGGGGCAGAAATAAGAGTGACGAACTTACAGCATGGATCAGTACTTAGGGTTACAATATTATGGCCATAACGGAGACGTGGGCTTCACAGGGGCAGGAATGGTTGCTGGATGTTCCAGGGTTTAGAACATTTAAAAAGAACAGGGAGGGTGGAAAATGATTGTTCCACAGAAAGGGCATAGCAGACATATGGAGACGGTTTAAGGAGCAGTTGTTGTGAACGATGAATGTATTTATTCCTCTGAGACAGGTAAGAAGGGGTAAGATTAAGGAACCTTGGATGACGAGAACAGAGGAGCTTCTCGTCAAAAGGAAGAAGGCAGCTTATGTAAGGTGGAGGAAGCAAGGATCTAGCACAGCTTTAGAGGATTACAGGAGGAGAAAGTGAGGTCTGCAGATGCTGGAGATCAGAGCTGAAAATGTGTTGCTGGAAAAGCGCAGCAGGTCAGGCAGCATCCAGGGAACAGGAGAATCGACGTTTCGGGCATAAGCCCTTCTTCAGGAATACAGGCTTGTTAGAAAGGAGCTCAGAAATGGATTGAAGAGAGCCAGGAGGGGGCACGAAAAAGGCTTGGCAAGAAGGAATAGGGAGAACCCAAAGGCATTTTACTCATTCATGAGGAATAAGAGAATGATCAGGGAGAAGGTAGGGCAGATCAGGAATAGCGTAGGGAACCTGTGCATGGAATCTGAGCAGATAGGGGAAGCCCTGAGTGAGTATTTTGCTTCAGTTTTCACTAAGGAAAGGGACCTTATTGGGAATGAGAACTTTGAGGAGCTGGGATACAGACTTGAACAGATCAAGATTGATGAAGTTGATGTGCTGGAAATTTTGGAAAACATTAAGATTGATAAGTCCCCAGGGCCAGACCAGATTTATCCAGGAAGCAAGAAAGGAGGTTGCTAAGCCACTGGAGAGGATCTTTGCCTCCTCACTCTCCACGGGAGTCGTACCAGAGGATTGGAAGGAGGCGAATGTTGTTCCTCTTTTCAAGAAGGGTAATAGGGAAATCCCTGGCAATTACAGACCAGTCAGTCTTACGTCTGTGGTCAGCAATGTTTTGGAAAGAATTCTGAGGGATAGGATCTGTGACTATTTGGCAAAGCATAATGTGATTAAAGGCAGTCAGCATGGCTTTGTGAGGGGCAGATCATGCCTCAAAAATCTTATTAAATTCTTCAAGGAGGTAACAAGACAGGTCGGTGAAGATGGAGAAGTGGATGTAGTGTGTATGGATTTCAGCAAGGCATTTGATAAGGTTCCCCATGGTAGGCTTATTCATAACGTCAGGAAGTATGGCATACAGGGAGGTTTGGCTGTCTGGATTCAGAATTGGTCAGCTGACAGAGGCAGAGAGTGGTTGTAGATCGAACATATTCTGCCTGGAAGTCAGTGTTGAGTGGGGTCTCGTAGGGCTCTGTTCTTGGGCCTCTGCTCTTTGTAGTTTTTGTAAATGACTTGGACGAGGGGGTTGATGGGTGTGTTAGTAAATTTGCCGATGACACAAAGGTTGGAGGTGCCGTTGATAGTATCGAGGGCTACTGCAGGCTACAGCGTGACATAGACAGGATGCAGAGCTGGGCTGAGAAATGGCAGATGGAGTTCAACCTGGATAAATGCGAAGTGACGCATTTTGGAAGGTTGAACTCGAATGCTGAATATAGGATTACAGACAGGATTCTTGGCAGAGTGGAGGAACAGAGGGATCTGGGTGTGCATGTACATAGATCCCTCAAAGTTGCCACCCATGTGGATAGGGTTGTTAAGAAAACATATGGTGTTTTGGCTTTCATTAACCGGGCGATTGAGCTTAACAGCCACGAGGTTTTGCTGCAGCTCCACAAGTCCCTGGTGAGACCACATTTGGAATATTGTGTCAAGTTCTGGTTGCCCTACTATAGGAAAGATGTAGAGGCTTTGGAGAGAGTGCAAAGAAGGTTTACCAGGATGCTACCTGAACTGGAGGGCTTGCCTTATGAAGAAAGGTTGAAAAAGCTCGGACTTTTCTCTCTGGAGAGAAGAAGGAAGAGAGGATACCTTATCAAGGTGTACAAAATAATGAGAGGAATAGATAGAGTCAATAGCCAGAGACTCTTCCCCAGGGCAGGATTGATGGGTACAAGGAGTCACAGTTTGAAGATATTAGGGGAAAGGTATAGAGGAGACATCAGAGGTAGGTTTTTTACACAGAGAGTTGTGAATGCATGGAATGCGTTGCCAGCTGTGGTGGTGGAAGCAGAGTCATTGGGGATATTTAAGCGACAGCTGGACATGCACATGGATAGCAGTGAGTTGAGGGATGCGTAGGTTAAGTTACTATATTTTACATTAGGATTAAACTTCAGCACAACGTCGTGGGCCAAAGGGCCTGTTCTGTGCTGTACATTTCTATGTTCTATTAGCCTGGCCAATCCACCTAACTTCACATTATTGGACTGTGGGAGGAAACCGGAGTACCCAGAGGAAACCCACGCAGACACGGGGAGAACATGTCTGTCACACAGACAGTTGCCCAAGGGAGGAATCGAACCCAGATCCCTAACACTGTGACCCACCATGCCACTGATGAAGAATCTCTCTCTGCCTTAAATGTACAAAAGGGTTCTGCCCCACAGCTGTCTGTGATGGAGTAATTAAAATTTTGGACATTTTTTATTCATCCATGGGATGTAGGTGTCAGTCACCCAGCCTGCACTTATTACCCATTACGAGTTGCGCTTGAGAGGATGATAGTGAGTTGCCTTCTTGAACCGCTGCAGTCTATTTAGTATAGGGACACCCACAATGCAGTTCGGCCACGATGTCCAGGATTTTGACCCAGAGACATTCAAGGAATGGTGATCCATTTCAAAGTCTGAATGGTGAGTGTCTTAGAGGTGTGGTCCCATGCATCTGCTCCCTTTGTCCTTCTAGATAGAAGTGGTCAGGCTGTTGGAAATGCTGTCTGAGGAGCTTTTGTGAGGTGCAGAAGACCATAATTAGAGGAGAGAGATCAGGGACCAGAGGGAGGGGAAAGGCCAAAAATGGCTTTTGAAACATGTACGGGAATCACTGTTTCCTTGACCACTTGCGTCCCATTAAAAAAAAATAGAAAGTAATGTATCACAAGTCATTTTTCTTTTGTAAATGCCTTGGGCTCGAGCTGTATCCAAAAAGGAGTTTATTTTTCATGGTAAAGCTGGCCTCCGAAAGATGGGTGTGCTTTCTGTTAACTTCAGCCCCGAGGTTGGCGTTTTGTCTCAGCGTTTTTTGCTCACAAGCAACAAAAGGCCTTTTCATCGTCATGAACTGAGATTACCCTCTGCTGGAGGGTTACAGACTGCCGTGTACAACAGAAGAAAAGGCAGCCAGGGCTCCCAGGCACTTCATTTTTGCCTTTGTTTCCCCAGCCGCCTCCCTCCCCCAGCAACTCAGCCCCACTCCCCAGCCAGCATCCCGACCCCTCCTTTCTCTGTGGAGGTGACGGATGAAGTCATGTGAAACCTTTCAGTGATGTAACAGATTAAAAACTGTGTTCTTTCTTCAGTGGATTGCCGTCACTTCAACAAGTGAACTGGGCTTTTCAATATTTTAGCAAAGTGGGCTAAAAAGCAGTTTTAAATCGAGCAACCGATCACAGGAGGAGGCCATTTGGCCCATCGTAGTGGCCAAGAGCTAGTAAAAGAGTTTACAAATGATAGAACTATAGAGTGATTGTCAAATTCTTTGAAAGAGCCAGCCAATTAGTCTCACTCCCCCACCCCCTCTACACTTCATCCCCCTCCTCTCACCCTGAAATTTCTCCTTTTCAGGCGTTTATTCAATTCCCTTTGAAATGTTGACTATTGAATCTGCTTCCACTGCCCTTTCAGACAGCGCATTGCAGATCACAACAACTCGCTGTGTGTAGAAAAAAAACTCCTCATTTCGGCCTTAGTTCTTTCATGGGAATGTCTATTAAATCCGTGTCCTCTGGTTACCGCCCTCCTGCTGCTGGAAAGGTTATCCAATAGGCAGTGATTGTCCGGGTTTTTGAATCCCTGCCTGGCCTCTCCCCGCACTATCCTAGCAATCTCTTACAGTCCCACAATCCGCGGAGATCTTGGTAATTCTCCAATCCTGGTCTCTTGCACATCTCTTCATTTTTATCTCTCCAACATTGGTGGCCATGCTTTCAACTGCCCGGACTCTAATTCTTTTCTTGAACCTCTCTGACTCGTCCCCTCTCTCTTCCCCTTTAAGACACCATTTAAGCTCTACCTCTTTGGCCAAGCTTTTAACCTATGGTCTGAATATCACCTTATCCAGTTCACTGTAAAATATTGTTTGATAATTGATCCTGTGACACATGTTTCATTCCACTTTTGCCCTACTACTGTAAAAGTTGAATCATAGAATCCCTATAGTGTGGAGGCAGGCCATTTGTCCCATTGCGTCCACACTAACCCTCTGAAAAGCATGCCATCTAGATCTATCTCCTCTACCCTATACCTATAACCCTACATTTCCCATGGCTAACCCACCTAGTTTGTACATCCCTGCACACTATGGGCAATTTAGCATTGCCAATTGACCCAACCTGCACATCTTTGGACTATGGGAGGAACTTAGAGCACCAGGAGGAAACC
Organism: Chiloscyllium plagiosum; assembly: GCF_037043375.1. Taxonomy (NCBI): domain Eukaryota; kingdom Metazoa; phylum Chordata; class Chondrichthyes; order Orectolobiformes; family Hemiscylliidae; genus Chiloscyllium; species Chiloscyllium plagiosum. Next base: position 22,518,723 of record NW_028270151.1, on the reverse strand, counting down.
CATGCAGACACAGGGAGAATGTACAAACTCCACACAAACAGTCATCTGAGGGTGGATTCGAATCCAGGTCCCTGGTGCTGTGAGGCAGCAGTGCTAAAATATGATGATAAAGTATGTTCTCAATGCTTCCACCAAGACTGGATGTCAGACAATTGGTTTGGCTAGTCTGAGGGTAGTGGAAGGTTTGGGAAAATGATAGAGTCAAACATCATCAATATAGCTGGGGAAGTTGTGTGCAGATAATATGGCATTGTCTGGATGTGCAAGAGATCTGGTCCAAGGACAGGTCCTCCCAGGACATGGGAAGAGAGGAATGGGAAATGAAAGAAATTAAGAGTTCCATTTCTATCGAGTCTTTCACATCTTCATGACATCCCAAAGCCAGAAGTGGACGCCCAGTTTAGAGAAGCCACTGCTGGACAATCTGGAGGCTATGTTCACAGGCCAGAGCAAACCTAGTAAAGGCTGTCCCAATGAATGGTGTGATAGATGAGAGGAGTTTGGAACAGAACAATGTAGTCGTTTCTGATGAATGTGACTGAGACATTTTGCAAGTTGAGTATTGTGTGCAGTTTTGATTCCTTTACTTCAGGAAGGATATACTTTTCATCGAGGGTTTGCAGTGGAGGCAAACCAGGTTCATACCTCAGGTAATAGCACTGCCCCTGAGGAGAAATTGAGGACATCACACCTGTGTTCTCAAGACTTTCAAAGAATGAGCGATCATTTTATTAAAACGTTCAAAATTCTTAAAGGACTAGACAGGGTAGATGTAGGAAGAATGCTTCCCTCCATTTGGGGCTTTAGAACTGGAGACATGATCTCAGAAATAAGAGGACAGGCCGCTCAGGACTGAAATGAGGAGGAATTCACTCAGAGGGTGATCAATCCTTAGAATTCTCTATACCAGAGACTAAGGGAAACTCAATCATTGAGTGTGTTTATGATAGAAATTGAAAGATTTCCGATTATGGATGAAATCAGGGATATGGGATAATTCTGGCATCAATGATTAGCCTTGATCTAGAATGGTTGAGTAAGTATAGAACATAGAAACGTACAGCACAGAACAGGCCCTTCAGCCCACCATGTTGTGCTGAGGATTATTCCTAATCTGAAATAAAGTAACCTAACCTACGCACCCCTCAATTCACTGATGTCCAAGTGCATGTCCAGCAGTCCCTTAAATGTCCTTAATGTCTCTGCTTCCACCACCACCACTGGCAATGCATTCCATGCATTCACAACTCTCTGCGTAAAGAACCTACCTCTGACATCTCCTCTATACCTTCCTCCTAATATCTTAAAACTATGACCCCTCATGCCAGTCAATCCTGCCCTGGGGAAAAGGCTATTGACTCTATCCATGCCTCCCAATACCTTGTATACCTCGATCAGGACACATCTCTTCCTTCTTCTCTCCAGAGAGAAAAGTCCGAGCTTAGTCAACTTCTCTTCATAAGACAAGCCCTCCAGTCCAGGCAGCATCCTGGTAAACCTTCTTTGCACCCTCTCCAAAGCCCCTGTATCTTTCCTATAGTAGGGCGACCAGAACTGGATAGAATATTCCAAGTGTGGTCTCACCAGAGTCTTGTAGAGCTGCAGCAAAACCTCGTGGCTTTTAAACTTGATCCCATGTTAATGAAAGCCAAAACACCGTATGCTTTCTTAACAACCCTATTCACTTGGGTGGCAACTTTGAGGGATCTATGCATTTGAACACTAAGATCCTTCTGTTCCTCCACACTGCCAAGAATCCTGTCTTTAATCCTATATTCAGCTTTCAAGTTTAACCTTCCAAAATGTATCACTTCACATTTATCCAGGTTGAACTCCATCTGCCATTTCTCAGCCCAGCTCTGCATCCTGTCTATGTCACGCTGCAGCCTGCAATAGCCCTCAACACTATCAATGGCACCTCCAACCTTCGTGTCATCGGCAAATTTACTAACCCACCCCTCAACCTCCTCATCAAAGTCATTTTGAAAAACTACAAAGAGCAGAGGCCCAAGAACAGAGCCCTGCAGGACACCACTCACCACTGACCTCCAGGCAGAATACTTTCCATCTACAACCACTCTGTACCTTCTGTCAGCCAACTAATTCTGAATCCAGATAGCCAAATCTCCCTGTGAGACAGTTGTGACCACTGTCACCAAAGTGTTCTTCCACCATAAGATCTGATACCTGTCCTGGCTCATTGTCAAGCACCAAATCCTAAATGGCCTCTCCCCTTGTCGGCCTGTCTACATATTGAGTAAGGAAACCCTCCTGAACAAACCTGACAAAAATGGCTCCATCCAAACCATCTGCAGTAAGGAGGTTTCAGTCAATATTGGGAAACGTGAAGTCACCCGTAACAACCACCATGCTACATCTGCATTTTTCCAAAATCTGCCGACCTATGAGTTCTTCAATCTCCCTACTGCTATTATGGGGTCTGTAGAAAACCCCCAATGACATGGCTGCTCCCTTGCTGCTCCTAACTTCCACCCATACTGACTCAATAGACAAGCCTTTCTCAACAACCTTTGTCTCTGTAGCTGTGATGCACTCTCTGACTAGCAATGCTACGCCCCCTCCTCTTTTTCCACCCTCCCTGTTCTTTTTAAATGTTCTAAACCCTGGAACATCCAGCAACCATTCCTGCCCCTGTGAAACCCACATCTTCGTTATGGCCACAACATCGTATCCCCAAGTACTGATCCATGCTCTAAGATCATCACTCTTAATTCGGACACTCCTTGCGTGGAAGCAGATACACTTTAACTGATCCCTTAGTTCCATCACATGAAAACCCTTCCCAATAGATTCACTCCATCCTGTCACTTCCCCATATCTAATTACCCCCCTCTCAGATATGTAGCTCTGATTCCCACTTCCCAGCCAAACTAGTTTTAACCCACCCGAATCACACGAGCAAAACTCCCACCCAGGACATTGGTCCCCTTCCAGTTCAGGTGCAACCCGTCCTTCATGTACACGTCCCACCTTCCCCAGAAGGCATCCCAATGGTCTAGGTATCTGAAGCCCTCCCTCCTGCACCAGCCTCGCAGCCACGTGTTAAGCTGCGCTCGCTGCCTGTTCCTCATCTCACTGTCTCGTGGCCCCGGTAGCAAACCTGAGATCACTACTCTACTCGTCCTGCTCTTCAACTTCCAACCTATCTCTCTGTAGTCACTTTTCAGATCCTCAATCCCTTTCCTGGGTATATAATTGATGCCAATATGCACCACCATTTCTGACCGCTCACCCTCCCCTTTCAGAACTTGTAAACCCAATCAGCTACATCCCGGACCCTGGCACCAGGGAGGCAACATACCTTCCGGGAGTCCCGTTCCTGACCACAAAATCTCCTGTCAATCCATCTAACTATTGAGTCCCCTACCACTAGCGCTTTTCTATTCTCCCCCCTTCCCTTCTAAGCCTCAGTGCCAGGCTCAGTGCCAGAGACATGACAACTAAGGCTTTCCCCTTGAAGGCCATCACCACCAGCAGTAGCAAAATGGTATACTTATTGCTGAGGGGAACGGCCACAGGGGATTCCTGCTCTATCTGTTGTTTCCCTTTCCTCCCCCTGACTGTAACCCAGCTCTCAATTTCTTCCTCAGCATCCCAGATGATCCGCAGTTCATCCAGCTCCAGCTCCAGTTCCCTAACTTGGTTGACGAGGAGCTGGAGTTGGGTGCACTTCCCGCAGATGTGGTCGGCAGAGACATGTGTCGTGTCTCTCACCTGCTATATTCTGCAGAAGGAACATGCAACTGCCTTATCAGCTATACCCCACTAATCTGAAAGCCCACACAGGACTAAACAAGGAAGACTAAACAAGAAAAGAAAGAAAACGAGAAAACCTGAAATCTTACCAAGTTTACAAACCCTGAGTAAGGTTAGAGGAGGTAGGTGGGAGGGAGGCCCTACAGGCTCCCGGGTTTAGGTCTCACCCACTTAAAAACTTCCTGGCAGCCCTCGTTTCTCTCCACCCTCTCTCCTTGCCACTCTGTTCAAGCTTGGGGGACTCAAAGACCTATTCTGTTTCCTACCCTCCTTTGAGAAAGAAAACATTTCAGTCTGAACCAATTTGAGCGCATCCACTTTGGAGATAAAAGAGGGGCTTTCTGAATTCATTGCTTAGATGAGAGAGTGACTGGGGACTCTTGTGATGCAGTTTTAGTGCCTCTACCTCTAAGCTAGAAGGTTTAGGTTCAAGTCTCACCTGCTCCAGAGAAGCGTCATCATATGATTAAACATATCTGTGATTGTGACCGACAAGAGCAACAATTGTTGTCTCTCCTAAATTGCTTGAGAAGTATAAAACTTTTGACCACAAAATGACAACTGGCACTCGATGAATTGTTCATTTTATCTCTGAGATTGATTGAATTTCCTTAACCAAGTGTATTAAAGGATATGGGGCAATTGTATATAGATCGAATTAGCTCACAAATCAACCATGGTTTCGATGAAAGGCAGAACAGGTTTGAGGAGTGAAATGGCCTCCTCCTGTTCCAATGTACTTAATTTCACAGGATGTGGTTTGTGACGTTGGTCGTGCTAATAAAAGACAGAGTGCCAACTGATAGGACCTTCAGCGAGGTTATTACACCGACCATACCAGAAGAGAGTAGAAGGGAGAAGACGATGAGGAAGGCAGAGAGGAGACAAGTGCAAGAGACTCCGGGGGAAGAATCTGTCAGGAACAGGTTGAATCTTTTGGAAACAGTAGAGGCAGACGACACTGCCAGTCTGCGAGGCGGTCAGATCTGCCAATCAAACGTTGGTGTGGAGGCAGAGCCAAGGAGTCAGACATCACGCGGAGCCGTGGTAATAGGGGACTCCATAGTGAGAGGAACTGAACGGGGTTTCTGTGGCAACAGGCGGGATTTGAGGATGGCGTGTTGCCTTCCTGGTGCCAGGATTAAGGACATCGCAGACAGAGTGCAGGAAATCCTCAAGGGCGAAGGTGAAGAGCCAGAGGTGGTGGTACATGTCGGCACAAATAATGTTGGGAAGAAGAGGAGGGACATTCTACAGCGGGACTTCGGAGAACTAGGAAGAAAACTGAAAAGCAGGACGTCCAGGGTGGTTATCTCCGGTTTGCTTCCAGTTTCTCGGGCTGGAGAGGCCAGGAACAAGGAGATAATGGACTTGAATGTGTGGCTGGAGAACTGGTGCAGGAAGCAAGGATTTAAAATTCTTGGATCACTGCGGTATGTTTAGCAGTAAGGTTAAATTATACAAGAGGGATGGGTTGCACCTTAATAGGTGGGGGACCAGCATTCTGGCAGGTAGGTTTGCCACTGCAACACAGCTTCGTTTAAACTAAATAGCAGGGGGGAGGGGACAAACTGGAAGTTTAAAAAGGAAATTGAAGGGAAAGTTGGAACAAGAAAGTCAAGAAAGACAACGGTATCAGTGGAGCAGAAAACTCAAAAAGGCATCATGCCATAAGGTTGAGTGAAATAGAGATTGATAGGAAGGGTGAAGGCAGTAACAAATTAAAAATATTATATATGAATGCACGAAGCATTAGAAATAAGATGGATGAGCTTGAGGCTCATTTGGAAATTGGCAATTACGATGTTGTGGGTATAATGGAGATGTGGCTTCAAATGGACAGGGCCTAGGAAATGAATATTCAAGGCTATACGTGCTATCGTAAAGACAGACTGATGGGCAGAGGGGGTGGGGTGGCCATGTTGGTAAGGAATGATATTCAGTCCCTTGCGCGGAAGGACCTAGAATCAGGGGATGTAGAGTCAGTATGGATAGAGCTGAGAAATTCTAAGGTAGAAAGACCCCCATGGGAGTTATCTACAAGCCCCCAAACAGTAGTCTGGATGTAGGGTATAAGTTAAATAAGGAGCTGAAATTGGCCATTCGCAAAGATGTTACTACAGTTATTATGGGGGATTTCAACATGCAGGTAGACTGGGAGAATCAGGATGGTACTGGACCCCAAGAAAGGGAGTTTGTGGAGTGCCCCCGAGATGGATTCCTAGAACAGCTGGTGCTGGACCCTACCAGGGAGAAGGCAAAACTGGATCTGCTGTTGTGTAATGAACCGGATTTGATCAGGGACCTCGAAGTGAAGGGGCCATTAGGAGGTAGTGACCATAATACAATAAGCTTTAATCTGCAATTTGAAAGGGAGAGGGTACAATCGGTAGTGACAATATTTCAGTTGAATAAAGGGAACTATGGAGCTATGAGGGAGGAGCTGGCCAAAGTTCAATGGTGCAATACCTTGGCAGTGGAGCAACAATGGCAGGTGTTTCTGGGTATAATGCAGAAGATGCAGGATCAGTTCATTCTAAAAAGGAAGAAAGATCCTAAGAGGAAGCTGGGGTGGCCGTGGCTGATGAGGGAAGTTAAGAAACATATAAAGTCAAAAGAGAAAAAGTATAACATAGCAAAGATAAGTGGGAAAACGGAGGACTGGGAAGCTTTTAAAGAACAACAGAGGATTACTAAGAAGGAAATATGCAGAGAAAAAATGAGGTACGAAGGTAAACTGGCCAAAAATATAAAGGAGGATAGTAAAAGCTTTTTTAGGTATGTGAAAGGAAAAAAAATGGTTAAGACTAAAATTGGGCCCTTGAAGACAAAAACGGGTGAATATGTTACAGGGAACAAAGAAATGGCAGAAGAATTGAATTGGTACTTTAGATCTGTCTTCACTGGGGAAGACACAAGCAATCTCCCTGAGGTAACAGTGGCTGAAGGACCTGAACTGAAGGGAATTTATATTTGCCAGGAATTGGTGTTGGAGAGACTGTTGGGTCTGAAGGCTGATAAGTCCCCGGGGCCTGATGGTCTACATCCCAGGGTACTGAAGGAGGTGGCTCTAGAAATCGTGGATGCATTGGTGATTATTTTCCAATGTTCTATCGATTCAGGATCAATTCCTGCGGATTGGAGGGTGGCTAATATTGTCCCACCTTTTAAGAAAGGAGGGAGAGAAAGCAGGGAATTATACACCAGTTAGTCTGACCTCAGTGGTGGGAAAGATGCTGGAGTCAATTATAAAGGATGAAATTAGAACACATCTGGATAGCAGTAACAGGATAGGTCAGAGTCAGCATGGATTTATGAAGGGGAATTCATGCTTGACTAATCTTCTGGAATTTTTTGAGGATGTAACTCTGAAGATGGACAAGGGAGATCCAGTGGATGTAGTGTACCTGGACTTTCAGAAAGCCTTTGATAAAGTCCCACATAGGAGGTTAGTGAGCAAAGTTAGGGCACATGGTATTGGGGGCAAAATACTGACTTGGATTGAATATTGGTTGGCTGACAGGAAACAAAGAGTGATAAACGGCTCCCTTTCGGAATGGCAGGCAGTGACCAGTGGGGTACCGCAGGGATCAGTGCTGGGACCGCTGCTTTTTACAATATACATTAATGATATAGATGATGGTATTAAAAGTAATATTAGTAAATTTGCTGATGAGACAAAGCTGGTGGCAGGGTGAAATGTGAGGAGGATGTTAGGAGATTACAGGGTAACCTGGACAGGCTAGGTGAGGGGACAGATGCATGGCAGATGCAGTTTAATGTGGATAAATGTGTGCTTTTCCACTTTGGTGGCAAGAACAGGAAGGCAGATTACTATCTAAATGGAGTCAAGTTAGGTAAAGGGGCAGTACAACGAGATCTAGGTGTTCTTGTACACCAGTCAATGAAAGCAAGCATGCAGGTACAGCAGGTAGTGAAGAAAGCTAATAGCATGCTGGCCTTCATAACAAGAGGAATTGAGTATAGAAGCAAAGAGGTTCTTCTGCAGCTGTACAGGGCCCTGGTGAGACCGCACCTGGAATATTGTGTGCAGTTTTGGTCTCTAAATTTGAGGAAAGACATTCTGGCTATTGAGGGACTTTGTGACCTAGGTTCACAAGGTCAATTCCCGGAATGGCGGGACTATCTTACGTTGAAATATTGGAGCGACTGGGCTTGTATATCCTTGAGTTTAGAAGGCTGAGAGGGGATCTGATTGAGACGTATAAGATTATTAAAGGATTGGACACTCTGGAAGCAGGAAACATGTTTCCGCTGATGGGTGAGTCCTGAACCAGAGGACACAGCTTAAAAATACGGGGTAGACCATTTAGAATAGAGTTGAGGAGAAACTTCTTCACCCAGAGAGTGGTGGTTGTGTGGAATGCTCTGCGCCAGAAGGCAGTGGAGGCCAAGTCTCTGGATACTTTCAAGAAAGAGTTGGATAGAGCTCTTAAGGATAATGGAATCAAGGGTTATGGGGATAAGGCAGGAACAGGATACTGATTGAGGATGATCAGCCATGATCATAATGAATGGTGGTGCTGGCTCGAAGGGCAGAATGGCCTACTCCTGCACCTATTGTCTATTGATCCTGAATGAGTTATCAGCATAATTCCTCACACACTCTAGTGCCAGTGTGATGCCAGGTATGTAGGCTGTATGTCCCAAAGACTGATAGATTGTATCAAACATATTCCTTCAGCTTTGTTTACATCAAGCAAAGTAGTGGCCATGCCCAACCAGCCTGCACTTGCAAAATGTACAACACAGTGTCCAACATTAATGTGATTCAACAAATTGGGCAGCTCCTACAGAATGATCCTGTGCACAAGGGATTAAACTGACATCCAACTTAGTTTGGTTCGCAGTCTGATCACTGATGTTAACTGGAAGCTACATATGTTAATGTACAGAGACCTGTTATTTGCTGACAGAAACAACATACACACTGCACGTGTTTCAGATGAAAACAGTGACAGTCATTTACGGGTTCACCTTTCTGTACAATTGACCAAAGTCAAACCATCTTGTTTAAAATTGAAATTAAACTTGGAGGTTAACTGCCGGTCTTCATTAATGGGTGCCTCATCCATGGTAACACTTCTAACCAATCAGAGCTCATTTACCAAACATACAATACCAATATTGGTTTTCCCTTATTTGAGTAGACATTTCCCTGAAAAAAGCAAGTAAAAATGTTTGAACAAAATATGTTTTTTGTTCAGCAATGCTCAAGTTCTGCACGATATAATGACAACTTGTTATGCCCATTCTTTAAGAAGGGTTAAAGCATAAATGGGTCACCTTTACAGGGCACACTTCAATTACATGGACTAAAAGGTGCAGCACCATAACAAAGTGCACTCAGGGAAATGAGGAATAGTGTATTATGATGTATACCACAGGACTTGCTCTCCTCATGGTCACTCCAGTGGAGGAAGAGAAAGGTGGGTGTGGGGTAGGACAGCTACAAAGGGCAATACTGCAACACAGATGAGCAGCAACCCCTTGTTGGAAGAGGCTGAAGAGGAGAGGCCTTTACCACCTGGAAAAAACAACTTCATCCTGAAATCCTTCTCATGAATCGAACATCCTACAATTGTGATAAAACGCCTGTCACCATAGTACCCTTTTCCCAAGCCAACAATCACTGATTTACAAAAATAAACAAGTGGCACATTCCTGATATGTTGTCCAAGGCTCACGTTCACCTGGCCATAAGGCCAGTGCGTAAACTAACATTTAACTGAAGGAGGATTGCATAGCTCCCAACGGAAATCCATTTGTCCTGTTGGACCCAGTTACATTGCAGGTTTGTTCACGGTACTACACAATGGACCAAATGGCCTCCTCCTATGCCTCAGCATTTCTCAATTTCTGTGGGAATTATTTAGAGATCCCACTCAGTTTGTCATCTCTAGTTTGATATATTTCTGGAGGTTTCATTACATGTCCTTCCTGCTCCAAATTTTCCAAGTGACAAAATGGTATTTCTCCTCCCACTCCTAGTGCCTTGATAACTCAAAAATGAAAAGTGCTCGAACAAAATGGGAGAAAAACAGAGTGTTTATTGAGTGTCGTGACAATTATACCCTCCTGGTTCATTTGCCACACTGTCCTCGAGCTTAAATTCAAACTCTTGTAAACTCCAGGACAATCCTGGATTGTTAGTACGTTACACACTTTTTGGAAAAACTAAATGTATTGTCCTCCAGTATAATATCAATCCAGTTCATATTTTCTAACAGATACTTGATGTGGAGCTTTAATCCAGTCCAGGTTTTGTACCCACACAATCCAGATTGATAAAGTAAAAGGTCTTCCTATGTTGCAGTTGGAGATTGTGACAATTACCTTACCTCTGTGAGCTCTGCTTACCAGCCTTTCTGTCAAAGGAAACAGTTATTATTAAGACCCTTCATGAATTGGGCCAGCGCTATTAAATCTCCTGTTAATTATCTCTGGATCAAAGACGTACAGCAAAAGGAGCAGGAATAGATCATTCAGCCCATCGAGACTGGTCCACCATTCAATATCATCATGATTGATCTTCAGCTTAAACTCCACTTTTCTGCCCACTCTTCTGGATTCCCTGGGGGTAAGAAGTATCCATCTCAACCTTAATAATCACTCACTGATGAGCATTCACTGTCCTCTGGATTGGAGAATTCCATCGATTTACAATGCTCTAAAATGAAGAAGAAATTTCTCTTCATCAGCATCAAAGTCAGTTCCTAAATCCCCAAAGCCAGTGCACAAAGCACAAGTTAATAGTGTAATGGAATATTCCCCACTTCCCTGGATAGGTACAGCTCTAACAACACTCGAGAAGCTTGACCCCATCCAGGATTGCTGGAATGGCACCACATCCACCACCTTCAACATTCATGCCCACCATCATTGATGCACAGTGGCAGCTGTACGTACCATGTATAAAATACACTGCAGAAATTCGTCAAGGGTCCTTCCAAGAAGGACAAGGACAACAGATACATGGGGACATCACCACATACAAATTCCTCCACACCCCCTCCCCCAGCCACTCACCATCCTGACTTGGAAATATATCAGCATTCCTTGTGTATGAGTGAGTCAACCTCCCACCCTACCAGACTACAGGTGTACCTACACCACATGGGCAGCAGTCATTCAAAAAGGCAGCTTACCACCATCCTCTCAAGATACATTAGGGATAGGTAATAAATGGTGACCCAGCAAAAAACATGAACCCCCTTATCCTGAGACTGCTCGAGATCCCTCAAAGGAACCAATCTCTCATGTAAATGTTGGTTTTATTCCTCGATTTTGAATTGTTCTGATGAATGCAAGATGAAAAGCTTTGACAAAGTGTGGCTTTTCTCGATAATGCAGTGTTCCTTATATGAAGTCTCACCAATGCATTGAACAATGATAATCTCCTGTCCCCATTGTCCAGCTCCTGGCGCCCAGAGCTCAGCACCCAGAACCTGACCACCCACTCTTTTGGGTGATCCACTTCCCTCACTGGCCCTGCTAGCTGCTTCTCCAATCAGAGCTTGCCTATCTCTTGCGTTTGTTGCTGATAGGCTCACTATTGAGCCTATCAGCAACAAGCACTGGAGAGAACCAGTCTGAGACTGGAGGAACAGCTCCTCACCATTTCCTTCTATTTCAGGTAGTACTGTTTCTCTGGTGATTTGGGGACACGGGTGGATTTGTCCCCCACTCCCGCGTAGCTTGACCACTGGTTTCACACATTACAACAGACATTATAGTTGAAAAACACTTCCTCAGCTGAATTAGCCCTCCGGAATGTCGTGCGATCAGAAAAAAAAAGGTGCAATGGAAATATAAGCTCTTTCTTTTTCTTTCTAGTCTGCCTGGAGTGTTTTTTTTTCTGAAACTGTGTCTCTCTTCCGACATTTGGCACAGTCAGTTGGTCCAGATTCAACACTCAACTTTCTTCCTGGCCTAAACCTGACAGAACAAGATCAGTCACTTGTTATAGAAACAGCCTGATTTAATCCTCCTTTCATAAGTGGCAAATATTCACAGCTGCTTCTTTCAGCTTGTGCGTTGTTATTTGCACATCTGTTTTTGAATCTGTTTGTCGGCTTTGGTGAATGTTTCCGGGATTAACACGAATGAGTCAATGAATGTTCCGTTAATAAAAATGACCATCCTAGTGCTGACTGAGAGAGTTTGAGCATTGCCTGGTTTCACAATGGGCTATTTCACGGTGGAAAGTTTAAACATCAGTAATGTTGGAATAAGGGGAGACCATTCCGTCCCTTGAACCTTTTCTCTCAATGTATTGGATCATGAAAGAACAGTAACTTAACGACTTACCTCCTTGGTTCTGTCTCCAACAGAACCCATTGGCTAACAAAAATCATCTCCTAATCTCAATTGCCCATTTCATACCACTCCAGCCTCAATAGATTTTTCAGGGAGAGAATTTCAGATTCCCACATCCTTTTATGTGAAGAGGTACCTCCTGACATCAGCCCCTGACGTCGATTCTCCTGCTCCTCGGATGCTGCCTGACCTGCTGCGCTTTTCCAGCAACACACTTTCAACTCTGATCTCCAGCATCTGCAGACCTCACTGTCTCCAATCTTGAAGTTATGTTCCTTTGTTCTATATTTTGACATCACAGAAAATTATTTATCTCAATCAATCCTATCAACCCCTGAATCAACCTGTTCAGAAATGTGATTACACACCTCAGGACTTGAATCCAGACCTCCTGGGCCACCACCAATACGTTGCTTATTTCTTGTTCTCATTTCAGTGTTTAGTGATTGAGAGAATATAAGCCTAAATTACACAAACTGTTCTCTTACGTTAACCTTTCCAGCCCTGATATTATTCTGGTTCCCACGTTGTGCAAAGTTAACCAATGTGAACTGGAGCAGCAGCTGGCATTATTGGTCTGGCTTGTAGTGGGTGATGCTTTCAGCTCTTCATCCTGTCCATCATTGTGCGTGATGGATGATGTGAATGCATTTAACTTCAGGTGTGTGAAGTACTGAACCTAACCTTTTTTTTAACATTTGTTCATGGGATTTGGGCATCACTGGCTAGGCCAGCATCCATTACCCATCATTAATTAATTCTCTTTCAGATTGTGGGGATGAGCTGTTTTCTTCGGCTCCAGTCCATATAGTATATGGACACCCACAATGTCAATAGGGAGGAAGTTTGAGGATTTTGAGCCAGTGGCAGTGAAGGAATAGCGGTACATTTCGGAGTCAGGATGGTTAGTGGTTCAGAGGGGATTTTGCAGTTGGTGGTGCTATGCTTGTCCTTCTGCATGCAGGTTTAGAAGGTGCTTTTGAGGAGCTTTGGTGAATTTCTGCAGCGTACCTTGTAGATGGTGCAGTCTGCTGAAACTGAATGTCAATGTTGGAGGGAGCGATGTTATAGGGTGCTAGTCGAGTGGGATGCTTTGTTCTGGGTGGTGTCAAGCTTCTTGAATGATGTTGGATCTGCACTCATCCAGGAAAATGGGAAGTATTCCATTACACTCCTGACTTTGCCTTGTGGACAGGCTTTGGGGAATCAGCAGGTGAGTTACTCGCTGCAGGATTCCTAAACTCTGACTTGCTCTTGTAGCTACAGTATTTACATTAAGTTCTTAACATTCAAATTAAAATGTGGACCAAAGTTTTAAAACAAAAAAATACTTGAAGCAGAGATCAGATATGACTGACTGAACTATGAGATGGGCTGAAGGGTCTCCTGTTGTTCCTAATACCAGGATGGTTGGATACCATCAAGCTGTGTTCCTTTAAGGGGACAGCATTCCAGGAAGAACAATTCAGAAATGATGTTAATCGATGAAACTTCAATCATTCTTTCGCTTAAACAGGATCAAACCTTTAGAGTGATGGCGCAAAATTCTGCTCCCCATCTCCTAACTCACAGCACGTGTCAGTCAGGTGCCCACTCACCTCAATTTGCTTCTGATCCTCCAATGTCTCAATGTTAACATTCTCCTCCATGTGTTCAGATTGTTCCATGGCCTCACTCCTCCCTGTCTGTATAACCTGCCCCAGTCCCACAGCCATCCAGAAACGTTATGTTTTTCCAATTACTGATTTTCTCAGTTTTCATCAGCCCATCCACAATCGCCCTCACTAAACCAACTGAGCCCTGTTGCCCACCTTATAGCCTACCTCACTGACTGAGAACATTGGTACCCACCCTAATTTCTCCAAGAGTTGGTATCAGATACATTTGATAATACAACTGTGAAGCACTTTAAGATATTTTATCATGCTGAAGTATTTAGGCAAGTACGAAGCTATCACTCCTTGTATTGCCTCAACTATTTAAATTACCCAGTCAGCTGGTGGGAGATCTGATAAAAACTCACTGTTTTCAGATTCCACTTTAAGCGTGGCATCTACTGAAAATATAAAGAGTTTACAGTCCAACTTCCTTCATTGAGACGGTTCAGAAAAAATTTATAAGGATGTTGCCAGGGTTGAAGTGTTTGAGCTATAGTGAGAGACTGAACAGGCTGGGGCTGTTTTTCCTGGGGCATCAGAGACTTATAGAAATTTATAAAATCATGAGGGGCATGATTAGGGTAAATAGACAAGGTCCTTTCCCTGGGGTGGTGGAGTCCAGAAGTAGATGGTATAGATTTAGGGTGAGAGGGGAAAGATTTAAAAGGGACCTAAGGGGTACCTTTTCCATGCAGAGGGTATGGAATATGCTGCCAGAGGAAGTGATGGAAGCTGGTACAATTACAACATTTAAAAGGCCTCTGGATGGGTATATGAATAGGAAGGGTTTAGAGGGATGTGGGTCAAGTGCTGGTGAATGGGACTAGATTAATTTAGGATATCTGGTTGGTGTGGACGAGTTGGACTGAAGGGTCTGTTTCTGTGCTGTACATCTCTGTGACTGTGTGACTCTATGTGATATAGCATATGGAGGAGACAGTCCTGCCTCTCCAGCCTGTTCTGTCAATCAATTAGAAGATGGCTGATCTGCAGCCCAAATGTAACCATCTAATCTTTCTCCCTATACCCTTAGTTCTGACCAAGTTCTTCAATTGAATGAACAAGGGGTTATTGTGAGTCCTGTACTGTTCAACTCTAAGAACTCACCACCACCTTCTCCAGGGAAACTAAGGAAGTGTATTAAATGCTGGCCCAGCCAGCAATGTCCATATACTACGTGTGAATATTTAAAAGAAAACTCAGAAACAAAGTTGATCAGTAAGTATGTACAAGGCTGAGATAGTTGGTCAGTAATCAAGGCTTATTGAGGTTGTCAGCGGTAAACTGAGATTAAGGATTATCAGAGCAACCATGATTTCACTGAATGGTGGAACAGAATCAATGGGCAGAATAGCCTACTTCTGCTCCCATGTTTTAATATCAATGTGTTTTTCTGCCTGATAGCGCTGAACATATTTGAAAGCTCCATGGGTAGCACTGAATTGGTGCAACTCTTCCTGTTCCACTCCAGGGATAGAAGGGGACATCACTTTAATTTCACACTCATTTCTGGCAGAGCAATATTCCCTCAGCACTGCAACTCAACCAGCTTGAGTTACTGCACAAGTCCTTGGAATGGGTCAGGAACCGTGAAGCCCAACACAAGGAAAGATGTTGTGAAACTTGAAAGGGTTCAGAAAAGATTTACTAAGATGCTGCCAGGGTTGGAGGATTTGAGCTGTAGGGAGAAGGTGAATAGACTGGGGCTATTTTCTCTGGAGCTTTGGAGGCTGAGGGGTGACCTTATCGGGGTTTATAAAATCATGAGGATCATGAATAGAGTAAATTAGACAAGGTCTTTCTCCCCGTGTGGGGGAGCCCAAAACTAGAGGGCATTGGTTTAAGATGGAAGGGGAAAGATTTAAAGGGGACATAAGGGGAAACTTTTTCACGCAGAGGGTGATGCGTGTATGGAATGAGCTGCCAGAGGAAGTGGTGGAGGCTGGTACAATTGCAACATTTAAAAGGCATCTGCATGGGTATATGAATAGGAAGGGTTTGAAGGATATGGGTCAAATGCTGGCAAGTGGGACTAAGTTAATTTAGGATATCGGGTTGGCATTGAGGAGTTGGTCCAAAGGGTCAATTTCCATGCTGCACATCTTTATGACTGTATGTTGGCTCACAGTGTAGTGCTGAGGGAGAGCTACACGGCCAGAAATGAGTACGAAGAAAAAATGTCAGAGATTGGCACCAAGTTAAAATGCTCATTTGGAGAGCTGGAGTAGACACTTCTAATACTGGACATAATTTGGAAATGCCGGTGTTGGACTGGTGAGGACAAAGTTAAAAATCACACAACATCAGGTTATAGTCCAACAAGTTTATTTGGAAGTACTAGCTTTCGGAGCACTGCTCCTTCATCAGGTGGTTGTGGAGTGTAAGATGGTAAGGTCTTATGATTGGATACTCCACAACCACCTGATGAAGGGGCAGCGCTCCGAAAGCTAGTGCTTCCAAATAAACCTGTTGGACTATAACCTGGTGTGTGATTTTTAACTCTAATACTGGAACAATTCTACAATTTGGGGACTTTCTCACAGACCACAGCAACCACACTCGATATTTTGAAGGGGAACTGCCATGGGATGTCTTAAAAGAAATGGTGTGGGAGTATATTTTTCTGACAGAGATAAAGGGGACTGACTGGGGATCCCAGTTACCAGTGAGTTCCCCTTTACTTTACACGTGTTCAGGTCATCACAGAGGCGATTGGATTAATGAGGTTTCTTGGACTCGTTCCTGGCTTTAAGCCATGGGGCCAGTCTGAAAGGGGGGGAGGGTGGTGAGCCAGAACAATAAATATCAGTCACAGTGCGAGAGAAGTGGTGGGCTAGGGAGGGTGATGGATAAATCTGTTCATAAACCCAACATCGACTGAAAGGAGACCCATCCCCTTTCTCTGGACGTTAGCCAAAGCCTGAAAGAAAGAGACCACTAGAGAGAGAGAGAGAAGGGGATAGATGAAAACTGAGTAACGGAGCGAGTGTGTGAAAACTAACATGAAAGCATAAACAGAGGGAGAGGTCGGAAGAATAGATGCACAGATCTGGTGAAATTAGTTGCCACGATATGAGAAACAGTACTTTCTCTTCTTTTTTTTAACCACACACTGCAAGTTTTTTTGACTGGGATTGGGGGGGGGGGGGGAGGTTTCCGTGACAACGGGGTTCATTCGGCTGGAGTGGTCTGTAAAGCCTGGCATGGCCCGGGACCAGCTGTGGATGGGGAGCCGACAGCCAGTCCGTGCTGAGCTCACCCAGTGCCGCCAGGTTCAGGCAGCTGCCGGGTTGGCCTCTGCTCCCCTCCCCTCCCTACCCCTCTCCTAACCCCCGATAGCTGAGAGCGGCCAGGGGGGGTCAAAGAAGCCACATTAATTTCTTTAGCGCCTATCGCGTCCCTCGTTAAGAGTCACTTTTGAAGCCTACTGCCGGAATCGGAGCACGGACACGGGGTGGGGAAAGTGGGCCATTCGGCCCGACGTGACTCGACCTGCTCCTCTCAGTCAGCTGTGGAGGACTCAGTGCCATTCTCCTGCCGCACTCCATATCATTAAAATAAAATCATCTGATGACTTATGGAAATTGTGGCAGCCAACTGGTTCATACCAAGTGCCCACAGCTGGCAATTAATAGCTTACCAGCAATGTTTGGAGGGAGTTGGTTCGCTTAGTTGACCGGACAGCTGGTTTGTAATGTAGAGTGATGCCAACAGTGTGGGTTCAATTCCCTCACCAGCTGAGGTTAACGTGAAGGACTCTCCTCAACATCGTCCCTCATCTGGGGCAGGGTGACCCTCAGGTTAAACTCACTATCAGTCGTCTCTCCCTAATAGAAGAGTAGTCCTATGCGTTGATAAGAGTATGGTGGCTTTTTTTTCCAAAGCCCTGCTGGTCGATGGCGATATGTTGGCTTATTGCCAATAAATGCACAAAACATCTGCGGCTCTTTTCCAAAAGGTAGGCGTGGGGCCAGTTGGATCTACCTCACATAGAAGATGGAGATGGGGTGGGAGGGCTCACTTTAACACATAGTCCTGAGGGGGTGCATTTTCACTGCACTCCATCAGAACTGCATTGGCAGCACTAATTCTGAGACAAGGAGGAGGTAAAACAAAAAAACCGAATGGTAAAGTTACCACAGCCTTACCATACCACAGGGCTGCTGTCTGATTAGAGAGAGAGAGAGATAGCTGGTTCAACATGAGGGTCCACGTCCCTCAGCGGTGTGCGAATTGAACCCATACTGTTAGTATCACTGTGCACTGTAAACCAGATGACCAGGGGAGGGGGTATTGAGAGCAGGCTCTCGAGTGGGTTTCTGTCAGAACTACTTTCCATTCAGCCACTGAGCTCAGAGCGCTAGCCTCCATGGGTCCCATTATCAAAGTTGGCGAACGTGGCATCAATCACGGCTCCACAGTACAGCCCAGGCTGGTCCTGGCAATGCAGAAAGCCGTGGTCTTAGTTCCCTGCCCCCACCCCCATCCAACCCCAGTGGTGTGATGTGTGATTGCTGCAACTGAATGGGAATCAGTTACAATAGTGTGTGTGTGAGAGAGAGAGGAAACAAAAATAACAGGGAAAAAGAAAGCTGGCAACACGACCTGTAAATGCAATGTGGCATTTTTATCAGCAGTATCAAGCAGGATAATGCTCATTATATTCTAGCAACCTCCTCAGGAATTCTCTTAGATTTATCCTTTTAAACAACATGGAGAAGATTGAAAGAGGTACAATTTTCCTCGATGTTATCCAGCTGTTCTAACATAGACAGGTATAGCACAGAAAAAGGCCCTTTGGCCCATCGGGTCTGTGTTAGCAAAAAAAAAGACACAATGATTCTAATTCCATTTTCCAGTATTGGTAGATAAGTGTCTAAACACCAGGACACCTACTTGGTTATTTGCACATAACTTCCACTTAGCTATCTCTCTCAAGCAGCAAGTACATTCCCCACTGCGTTGGGACGGCCTAGGGCCATTATCATCATGGGCGGTCCCTCGCAGACAAGGATGACTCTCTTCCTCTCTCTCAGGGTAAGCCTGTAGGTTGCTGTAAAGACCAATGTGACATCTGCACTCTCCGTTACACTTGGGGTCAGAAGGTAGTCAGGGGAAGGGTTGGGGTAGCGATGTTGGGGCAGCATGCTCCTTACACTGTTTTCTCCTGGCTTTTGCTTTTTCCCAACTGCACACCTTGAGGTGCCCAACACCTTCTTGGTTATTCTTCCTCCACTTTGGACGATCTTGGGCCAGGTGTCGCTGGGAATGCTGCACTTCGCCAATGCTTCCTCTGTCCACCTGGGGCTCGCCTGCCATTTTGAAGCTGGGAGCAGAGCACCTGCTTGAGGAGTCTCATGTCCGTCTTGCGGACAATGTGCCCAAGTCCTTGTAGCCGATCAAGGACAGAGGACAATCCAAAGTGAGTTCTTACTGCGCAAGGAACTGTAGGGTCAGAGGTTTGTGCTGGCAAATATTCCTTGATATTGAAGAAACTTTAAAAAATGCCTTTACTGATTTCCCGGTGAACGAACTGTGGGAGGGGAACATTTCCTCCTGAACAGAGCCCAGCTATAAGCTTAGTTTGTAGAAAAGGGAATCTTGTCAGGTTTTTGCAACTGGACCCCCCTCGAAGCCATTGAAAATTCCTCAGGTTCAGACAAAACTATTTGAAGACATGGAGACAAGGGGCGGGATGTGGATATGGAGACAGTGGAAGTTGCACAAATAGCATTTTTTTTATTATTTCATCACCAACTAACACTGGCAGAATAGCACAAAGGGATAGAACACAGCAGGACAGTCTCTGAATCCTGACATTTGCAGTTTACGATTTAAGAACACAATCATTCTAAATTCCTCTTGCGACGTATTAACACAAGAAGTTGAAATAACATAAGAGAAAAAAGAGGCATACATTTATATAGCACCTTTCACAACCTTAGAATGCCCCAACATGCTTTACTGCCAACAAATTCATCCTGAAATGGAGTCACTATTGTCAGAAATGCAGCTGCATCCTGTGTGCAGCATGCTCCCACTAATTGCAATGCAATGCTGTTATATTATTCTCTTTGGCATAAGCATGTAAAGTATGCAAAACATTGTTGAACCAAAAATGTGCGCTCTTGGGGAGGCTAGGAATGTCACATGGGATCACTATGAAGTCTGCTTCAAAACTGAATATAAGTCATGGGACAAATACATAAAATCCTTGTGAGACAGGAGCAATTAACATCAGTTTAAGATATAACCTCTGAAAGGTACATGTACCTCATATCACAAGATGTATAGCCAGATAATCCATTTTGGAGAGATTAATTAAATATTAGGATAGGAAGAACTTTCCTACTATTCTCCAAGTAGTGATTGTGAAATCCTCACACTCACCTGAGAGGGTAGACTGAGCCTCAGTTTAACAACACATCTAAGCCAACTTTCCGTCACTGTGTTAACCTTGACTGTGTGCACAAGTTGCTGGAGCAGGACACAACCTCACAAATGTCTGGCTCAGATCATCAAATCCCTACACTGGAAACAGATCCTTTGGCCCAGCAAGTCCACGCTGACTGTCCAAAGAGTATCCCACCCAGACCCATTCCCCTATTACTCTACATTAACCCCTGACTAATGCACCTAACCTACACATCCCTGAACACTATGGCCAATTTAGCATGGACAATTCACCTAACCTGCACATCTTTGGTCTGTGGGAGGAAATCAGAGCACTGGAGGAAACCCACGCAGACACTGGGAGAATGTGCTCGAGGCTGGAATTGAACCCAGGTACCTGGCGTTGTGAGGTGGCAGTGCTAACCACTGAGCCACCATGCCACCCCTGAAAAGACTCTGTAATTCATTGAATTATTTTTAGATTAGATTACTCACAATGTGGAAACAGGCCCTTCGGCCCAACAAGTCCACACTGACCCGCCAAAGCGCAACCCACCCAGACCCATTCCCCTACATTTACCCCTTCACCTAAACTACAGGCAATTTGCATGGCCAATTCACGTAACCTGCACATTTTTTTTGGATTGTGGGAGGAAACCGGAGCACCCGGAGGAAACCCACGCAGACACGGGGAGAATGTGCAAACTCCACACACAGTCGCCTGAGGCAGGAATTGAACTCCGGGGTCTCTGGCGCTGTGAGGCAGTAGTGCTAACCACTGTGCCACCGTGCCGCCCACAAAATTAACATCACTCGGAGAAAAGGATGGGGGTCGGATCTTGACTGATCATGAAATACAGCAGATATGGCATGCTCTCGCCCTCCCTTAACATCCCACCAAGCACAGGGAAAAGAGACCTTCGAAGGATAAGGCACTGCAAGGGGGTGTTCATGATAATATCACTGGATCAGTAACCCAGAGGCCTGAGCTATTGCTGTGCGGACATGGTTTCAAATCCCATCATGGTAGAATTTAAAACTTTGATTCCTAAACCTGGAACTGAGAGTTAGCGACCATCGATTGTTGTCAAACCCCATCTGGAAATCTGCCATCATGATGGCTAGCACAAGGGGCCATAGCTTTAAATTGAGGGGTGATAAATATAAGACAAATGTCAGAGGTAGTTTCTTTACTCCGAGAGTAGCAGGGGCGTGGAACCCACTGCCTGCAACAGTAGTAGACTCGCCAACTTTAAGGGAATTTAATTGGTCATTGGATAAACATATGGATGGAAATGGAAGAGTGTAGGATAGATAGGCTTCAGATTGGTTCCACAGGTTGGTGCAACATTGAGGGCCGAAGGGCCTGTACTGCGCTGTTATTAGATTAGATTACCTTCAGTGTGGAAACAGGCCCTTCTGCCCAACTAGTCCACACCGACCCTGCAATTATGTTCTATGATCTATGTTCTATACCTCATACTGTGGCTCCAGACTCCTAAAGTGCCCTCTGAAATCCTCCCAGCTGGGCAGTTAAGGATGGGAAGGAAATGCAGGCCCTGCCAGTGACACCGAAATCCCATGAAGTAATTGATTTGAACAAGACTGGGCTTCCCGTGGTTTCCAGTCTGCTGTTGGTAACACATGGTTGGTGCCCTCGTGCCATTCAACCTCTCAGTATGGCAGCACAAACCCATCATAATCAATCTGTCACTGTCTGAGGGACCATCTTTTCCAGGATAACGTTATACCCAGGGAAGATGCTGACATAACTGCAGCCACTCGATCAGTAATTCAGAGTAATGATCTGAGGATGATTTGTGATTGCTTGTCTTTATCCAGTTTGGCCAACATCTGACTCCAGACCCCCAGCAACATGATTCACTCTTAACTGCTCTCTGTCCTCTGCCCTTTGGGCAGTATGGCGGCTCAGTGGTTAGCACTGCTGCCTCGCAGTGCCAGGGACCCGGGTCCAATTCACGCCTCAGGTGACTGTCTATGAAGAGTTTGCACATTGTCCCTGTGTCTGTGTGGGTTTCCTCCAGGTGCTCCAGTTTCCTCCCACAATCCAAAAGATGTGCAGGTCAGGTGAATAGGCCATGCTAAATTGCCCATAGTGTTAGATGCCTTTGTCAGGGGTAAATATAGGGAATGGGTCTGGGTGGGTTACACTTCGGAGGGTCGGTGTGGACTTGTTGGGTCGAAAGGCCTGTTTCCACACTGTAGGGAATCTTAAAACAAAAGCCATGCAAGTAGTTCAGTATGGACTAGGGATGGACAGCAAATGCTAGTCTTGCCCCCATGCCCTGAAAGAACAAAGGGAAAAAGAGTACATCCTCTGCCCTGTCCAGTGTTGAAGATCCAAAAGCATTTTGTACTGATAGTTAGGGGAGTTTTCCCAGTGCCTTGGCCAACATTCCTCCCACCGTGAATAGAAATGGGGAGAGTTAATAAGGAACAAATTTCGTCCTCATTGCTGATTGTGGGATCTTTACCTGATCAGAGTCACGCTGCTCATTGTGGGGTCTTGCTGTGCATCAAGTTTCCCATATTACAATAGTGAGCACACTCAAAAAGCACTTCATTGACTGTGAAATGCTTTGGTTGGTCATGAAAAATCATCGATAGGAAAGTCTTTGTTTCTTTCCTTAACTGGCTGCTTCAATTTGTTGGCAGCACTTTTGTTGTTTGGTTTAGGGACCATTGTCATTTAGAATCCCCTGGGGACTTGGCAGTGCCTGTTAACATACAGTGGCTGTGGAATCTTGCTGTGCATGCACATGGTCCACTGTGCATCCCGACCCAACGGTAGCGCCTACACATCAGTGGCAAACGTGTTGTATTGACTGTGAAGCGCTTTGCACTGTCCTAGAGCCATGAAAGACGTTAAATAAATGGGAGTCCTTTCTTCCTATAGTAACTGTGACATTTGTTATCAAGGGTCAATGATTGTGACAGGGATATTCAGTAAAACTGTCGACGGGAGATTAATATCCTTGGGTTAAAACAAAATCATGAGCAGGCTGTGTTTTCAGCTCCCTGGACCCACTAATTAGGACTGGATCTTGTCATTGAGCCCATTATTAAAGCTGAATGACCCTCCCTCAAACAGAGAGAATCGTATTTAATGCTAATTACATGGATATTACATTAGGTAAAGCTCCCAATCATTGAAAATTCCTTCATCTCTTGAAGAGGCACATAGGCTGTCTCCAATGGTGACTGTTACCTACACACCACTGAACTGAAACAGGCACCTGAACAACAACAAACTCACTAACCTGCATTTACGTGGCACAATCAGAATCATCATGTCATCCCCAAAGCTCCGCACAGGGACACTGTTATCAAGTAAAGTTTGTCTCCAAGCCTTTGAAGGGGGTGTTAGCACAGCAAGAGCAATGCTTGGTTGGAAGGGTAGGTTTAAAGTAACATCAGAAGGATTAAAGCGATATAGAGATTTCTACTTCAGAGAGCTCGGGGTGGTGGTGATGGCAGGTTTGGGGGGTGGGGGTGCAGGCTGATTAGTGGAAGAGTATCTGAGCTAGGCCAAGCCAGCGCAGTGGTGCAGTGATTATAATCAGGATGCTCAGGGACCAGGGTGAGATGAACACAGACATTGCGGGTGTACAGCCAAGGAGATTATAGAAGTGCAGAGGGTCAGCGTGATGGAGAGGATGTTACAGAGTTACAGAGTCATACAGTGTGGGAACAAACCCCTCAGACCAACTCATCCATACCAACCAGCTTTCCTAAACTCAAGCAGTCCCATTTACCTGCATTTCGCCCATATCCCTTTAAACTTTTCTTATCCATGCACCTATCCAAATATCTTTTAAATGTTATAATTGTACCCACCTCTGCCACTTCCTCTGGCAGCTCATTCCATTAATGCACTATCTTATGTGTAAATACGTCGCCCCTCAGGTCCCATTTAAAGCTTTGTCCTCTCAATTTAAGACTGTGCTTTCTAGTTTTGAACTCCCCTATCCTGTGGAAAAGTAGTTGGCTATTCACCTTATCTATGCCCTCATGATTTTATGAACCTCGATAAAGTCACCCCTCAGCCTCCAGGCAAAAAAATACCAGGCTGTCCAACCTCTCCTTATAACTCAAACCTTCCAGTCTCAGTAACGTCCTTGTGAATCATTTTTTTACACCCTTTCCAGTTTAGTAACCTCCTTCCTACAGTAGAGCAACCAGAATTGTACTCAGTGCTCCAAATGTGACTGTACAGCTATAATATGACATCCCAATGCCTACACTCAGTACTCTGACTGATGAAAACAAACGTGCCAAACGCCTTCTTCACCACACTACATACCTGCACCCTCTCTGTTTGATAACACTCCCCAGGGCTCTACCATTAATTGTATAAGTCCTGCCTTTTACCAAGATGCAACACCTCACATTTATCTAAATTAAACTGCCATTTTAAATCACTAAAACATCTAGCCCACTGGCCCAGTTGATCAAGACCTCATTGTATTCTCCCATTGTACCCTGTTGATGGTTATTGCAAAGCAAACGGAATATAAAAGTTGGGAAGTTTTGCTGTTGTGGTTGGTGAGATCACATCCGAAATGCAGTGTTTCATTTAACTGACACCGGGGATGGCTGGGACTTGGGCATGTGGTGAAGAAAGGTTGGACAGGCCTTAATCCATTGGAGGATATGAGACGTCATATTATTGAAACACGTAGGATCCTGAGAGGACTTGACAAATTAGATTCAGAAACGATGGTTCCCTTTGTGGAAGAGACTTGTATTTGGGGACACAATTTAGAAATAAAGAGATGTAGAATAGGAACATAGAACAATACAGCATAGAACAGGCCTTTCGGCCCTTGATGTTGCGCCGACCTGTGAACTATCCTCAGCTCATCCATCTACACTATCCTACACTTTGAGACGGAGGTGAGGTGAATTTCTTTTCTGAGGGTTGTGAATCTTTGGAAACCTCTTTGGCAGAAGCGGGGATGGGGGGGGGCGTCATTGAATACATTTAAGGCAGAGGTAGACAGTCAAGAATCTATCTGGGGATCGGCAAGAATGTGGAATTAAGGCCATGATTTTGTTCAATGGCAGAGCAGGCTGGAGGGACTGAATGACTTTCTCCTGTTCCTGGTTTGTAGGCAACATTGTTTGGACTTCCAGCGTAAGTCAACAACTGCAGGGTTCATCAGAAATGAAGGGGGCTGGTGCGGAGATGAGAGTGTGGCACTGGAAAAGCACAGCAAGTCAGGCAGCATCCGAGGAGCGGGAGAGTCGACGTTTTGGGCATAAGCCCTTCATCAGGATCAGAAGTGGAGTTTAATACAAATTAACACATGGTTGACCGAATTTTGGGATGAGGTTTATGTTGCTGCAATAGAAAGATTTTCACTCAGAAAGTAATTCAAATGATTTGGAGAAAGGAATGAGAGTGGAGTTGAGGATTAGTCAGTGTATTGAGTATAGGAGTTGGGAGGTCATATTGTGGCTGTAGAGGGCATTGGTTAGGCCACTTTGGGAATATTGCACTCTGTTCTGCTCTTTCTGCTCTAGGCAAGATGTTGTGAAACTTGGAAGATTTACAAGCATGTTGCCTGGGTTGGAGGGTTTCAGCTATAGGGAGAGATGGAATAGTCTGGGGCTGCTTTTCCTGGAGCGTCAGAGGCTGAGGGGTGACCTCATTGCAGTTTATAAAATCATGAGGGGCATGGATAGGATAAATAGACTAAGTCTTTCCCCCTGAGGTGGGGGAGTTCAAAACCAGAGGGCACAGGTTTAACATGAGAGGGGAAAGATATAAAAGTGACCTGAGGGGCAACCTTTTCATGCAGAGGGTGGTGTGTGGGGGAATGAACTGCCAGAGGAAGTGGTGGAGGCTGGTATAATTGCAACATTTAAAAGGCATTTGGATGGGTATATGAATAGGAAGGGTTTGGAGGGATATGGGCCGGGTGCTGGCAGGTGGGACTAGATTGGTTTGAGATATCTGGTTGGCATGGACGGATTGGACCGAAGGGTCTGTTTCCATGCTGTACATCCCTGTGACTCTATCAGAGCAGCCATGATCTTGTTGTATGAGGGAGCTGACCCGATGGGCTAAATGGCCTGCTTCTGCTCTTATGGCTATGAAGAGTGGAAGATGGGAGGCCAATTAGGAGTGCAGTGTAATAACAGAGGATTCACTCCCATCTCACATGATACAGTCAGTGTGTGTCTCAGTGTCAGCCCCTACACATGTACGGTATGCTGGTGGTGAAAAGGGAACAATTCATTCATGCTGTGTGTCTCAATCAGCAGCAGACAGAGAGAGGATTTTGATGCCATTAGTCCCATCTGGATTGCAGATCTCAGGGAAACAAGTTCCATTTCACATTCAGGATCAGTGGTGCTGGAAGAGCACAGCAATTCAGGCAGCATCCGAGGACAGGCAAAATCGACGTTTCGGGCAAAAGCCCTTCATCAGGAATAAAGGCAGAGAGCCTGAAGCGTGTTCAGTCCACTGGATATTTGTTAATCTGTTAGTGGAATCACATTACAGGTAATTGCACAAATTCCAAAACTCTGTGAAAAGCTTCTACTGTTTTGAGACTTCTTTGAGGTTCATCACTAGTTGCCTGGTTGAAAAAGGCAATATCCCCATCAAGCCTGTAAATCCAGCTGGGAGAAATGGTTGAGACAAGGATTGCATTTTGCCAAATGAATGTTCTGAAGGTGCTTCTGCACAATCCTGAATTTTTCATTGTGTTCACAACCAATGGTAAACAGCTTGCCGAAATATACAAAAAGTGCCCTGTAACCACATTCTAGGCATGGGGGTGAATGTGCCATAGAGGAGGTGCATGGGGAAGCACAAGATTCTAGATCAATGCCACCACCTAGTGGGCACAAATCAAACTGATATTCAAGGAGGTCAGACTCGTGATTGTGAAATCTTGCAACATAGAAGCAGCTTATCCTACCCATTATGCTCCTTTTTAAATTAATTATTCAATTAGTCTCAAAATACCAGGCACTTGTGCATTTAACAGAAACAAGGAAAGGTCCACAGCACAGGACTAGGGCATTCAGCCTATCATTTCTATGCTGGATGAGAAAGCATTATCCAGCTAATCCCATCTCTGGTCCAGGCCTGCACTGAAGGAGTGTTGCTATCTTTTTACATGGTGATATTGAACAAGTCCATATCCATGCTGTCAAACTGACATTACCAATCCCATTATGACTATTCCAAAGAAGGAATGTTCTCCTCAATGTATTTAACCCTCATTCAAACTCACTAGTACAGGTTCTCCTGTCACCATCTCATTGGCAGCTATTGGACCTTGCTGTCTACAATTCAGCTCCTGCAGTTCATGAATTACAAAATTATGGACTTCAAAGAATCTTCAATGTTGGAAAGATGTTGTGAAACTTGAAAGGGTTCAGAAAAGATTTACAAGGATGTTGCCAGGATTGGAGGAATTGAGCCATAGGGAGAGGTTGAATAGGCTAGGGCTGTTTTCCCTGGAGCATCGGAAACTGAGGGGTGAACTTATAGAGGTTTATAAAATCATGACGGGTATGGATAGGGTGGGCGAGTCCAGAACTAGAGGGCATAGGTTTAGGGTGAGAGAGGAAAGTATAAAAGAGACCTAAAGGGCAACATTTTCATGCAGAGGGTGGTACGTGTATGGAATGAGCTGCCAGAGGAAGTGGTGGAGGCTGGTACAATTGCAACATTTAAAAGACATCTGGATGGGTATATGAATAGAAAGGGTTTGGAGGGATTTGGGCCAGGTGCTGGCAGGTGAGACTAGATTGGGTTGGGATAGCTGGTCGGCATGGACCGAAGGGTCTGTTTCCCTGCTGTGACTCTAAAACACTTTGGAGCCTCTTATTGTGAATGGTACTGCAATAATGCAATCCTTCCCATTTTAAGGAGCCTCCCTCTTAAGGTGAAGTGAATTTTCTTTCCCTCAGAGGTTAGTAAATCTGTGGAATTCTTTACCACAGAGAGCTATCAAGACTGAGTCATTAAGAATACTGAAGCCTGAGATAGACCATTTTTAATTGGTAAATGGATCATAGGTAATGGGGAAATGGTAATAAGCGAAGTTAAGGATTGTCAGATCAGCCTTGTTCCCATTTAATAATGAAGCAGACCTGATAGGAGCTGAAGTAGGCTATTCAGCCCATCTCTTATGATCTAATTCAATTTCCTTTTTAAAAGTTACCATTGGATTTGCTTCCGATAGCTCTTCACAGGCAATGTACTCAGAACAATCAAACTTAGTGTAATTTTAAAAAAGTGTTTCTCCTCAGTAAAATCCAAAAGAACTGCAGAAGCTGGAAATCAGTAACAAAAACAGAATTACTGGAAAAACGGGTTCTGAGGAAGGCTCACTGGATCCGAAATGCTAACTTGATTTCTTCCCACAGTTGCTGCCAGACCTGCTGAGCTTTTCTAGCAATCTCTGTTTTTGTACCTCCTCAGTCCTCAACTCACCTATCAAACTAACTTCCCACCCCCTCTCCCTGTTCACTGGTGTGTGTTGGTCGAGCTGAACAGAAGGTCACATCAGTTCAGGCAGCATCCAAGGAGCTTCGAAATTGACGTTTCGGGCAAAAGCCCTTCCTCTGGTTTCCAGCATCTGCAGTCATTGTTTTTACCTCGTTGATTTTAACCCTACTGCGAATCCTCTTGCAAAGATGCCTGCCTTGAAGAAATTTTCCTCCTCTCTCTATAAGCTTTATTCCTGATGAAGGGCTTTTGCCCAAAACGTCAATTTCGAAGCTCCTTGGATGCTGCCTGAATTGCTGTGCTCTTCCAGCACCACTGATCCAGAATCTGGTTTCCAGCATCTGCAGTCATTGTTTTTACCTAGAAGGTCACATCAGCCAAGTCACAGCGAGAGTTAATAAGAAAGCTGTGAAGAATATGCAGTACACAGAGTGAAGGACACAGTCGAGGATGTGACCAATCTGCAGCCACTCGTCCTCCAGCTCCCGCTCTTGGTCATGTCGTTCCAGGCCCTGTTTGATTTCCTCCACTCCCTCAGCGATCCTATTCAGCAATGCCTGAAGAGCATCAATCTCCTCTGACAAGGAACTCTTCATTTCACAATCTGCAGGGAGAAAGGATTCAGTTGGGTCAAGGCACTCTACATGCTCCTAACGCTGGGAACAATGTTATGGCAAATGTGTACGTCAGAAGTGGGAAGGGTTTGAAAAGGCTCAGGTGTCAGCTTGGAGAGTAGGGCTTTCTTAAATTTCCTTTACCTCACATTGATGGCTGTGTGAGTTTTGAGCTCGAGAATTCCTTCTTTTAACTTCTGTGCCTCTCTCTCCTGCCTTAAGACATTCAGTAAACTAAATTAATAAACTAAACATTTGTTCATCTTGACCTTACAGAGTCACACAGTACAGAAGATGGTCTTCAGCTTGTTGAGTCCGTACTGACTAAAACTACTCTAAATCTACACTTGTTCCATTTTCCAATATTTGTCCCCTTGAATGTTATGACATTTCAAGTGCTCATCCAAGTATTCTTTGCCACCTCAAACAGTGCACTCCAGCCTTATGCCACCCCCAAGTGAAAAAAATCCTCTTCAAGTCCTCTCTAAAGCTCCTGTCTTTCACTTTAAAATTATGCTCCCTTGTCATTGATCCATCAGCTAAGGAGAACAGCTGCTTTCTCCCCACCCTGTCCATGCCCTTGTTGCTCCTTGTATAGTTCTGTGCCAAATCCTGTTGATTAAAATTTCCCCCTAAAGTCCTTAGGACATGTTATAATGTTAAAGTTGCTATAAAAGTGTAACTTGTTGTTCTTGCTACAATAATCTTATTTCTATTAACTCGTTTCAGAAGAAATATCACTCTGCTTTTCCCTTCATTTTCTCGTGAGTGCCTGTTATGTTTCAGCACTTTGTGGGAAGCATGGCCAGATGATGCGAAATCACAAGCTTTTTGACTAGGGAAGGCACCTCAGTTGAGACTGATGCACTCCTGCACTCTCCAGCAGGGGTCAGCAAGAGGAAGTAGGAACTCTGGTTGGCTCCAGCCTGGCGCTGGTGAGGCTTCAGGAAAAGTTGGCTTTGCAAGCTGGCCAATAAGTGGCTGATGCCAATAATAAACTGAAAGTGACAGAAACAGCTCAATGATGAGGCTAGTTTGTCTAGACTG
Organism: Chiloscyllium plagiosum; assembly: GCF_037043375.1. Lineage (NCBI taxonomy): Eukaryota > Metazoa > Chordata > Chondrichthyes > Orectolobiformes > Hemiscylliidae > Chiloscyllium > Chiloscyllium plagiosum. The sequence goes on along the minus strand of NW_028270151.1, from coordinate 22,488,400 downwards.
CAAATGTACTCTCTTAAATTTTAGATTAATGGGTGATATATTGCTGGAGTTTAAGGTGATTCAAAGAGATGTTAGTGAGCGTAAAGAGAAACTACATCCTCTGGCAATGGGATGGAGGAATTGGAGAATTCAAAAGAAGAGGGCAGATCCTTCAAACTCAAGCCAGGCCATTCAGGGGCAATGTGTGCAGCTATGCTTCCTGTCTCAAAGATATGGACTGCTCCACTGAAATACTGTTGAGGTTGAGAATGAAAAAATTTAAGAACTAAGATTGATAGACTTGTGTTAGTCGAAATTACAGCGGGTCACGGAACCCTTTGTTGTTGGGATGTTTTAAAAAACCTCAACCTAGTCAATCTTATTGAATAGGGGAGCAAGCTAGAAGGGTCAATAGTCTTCCCTACCATAGAAAATAACAGGTGCAGTAGGCCATTCAGCCCTTTGAACCTGCTTAGCCATCCAGTATGATCATGGCTGTTTCTATGTACCAATGCTCTAATTTCAATGTATCTAACCTTCTACTGTACCTGTCTTGGGAGTTTTTGGTAGGCACAGTGTCGAGGAAACTTTACTTTCAGCTTAAGAGAGTAGAGGGGGCTTTACTCTACACTTAACCCTGTGCTGTCTTTACCCTGGGAGCGTTGATTGGGACAGTATAGGATAGATTGGCAACTTGCATTTGAGAATAACACTGTACACAATGGATTTTTTTTTGTGATGTGCAGCTTACTAGCAACGTCAATTGGATGTCCAATTTTGGGAGGGGCAGTTTGAAAACTCAGGGGGTATAGAATCCCTATAGTGCAGAAAGAGGCTACTTGGCCCATTATGTCTGCACTGACCCTCCAAAGAGCACCCCACTCAGAACCACCACATCCCTCATAACTCCATGTTTACCTTAACTAATCCGCCTAGAATATCCCTGGACACTACAGGATAATTTAGCATGGCCAATCCACTTAACCTGCATATCTTTGGACTGTGGGAGGAAACCCACTCAGACGGGATGGAGGGGGAGAATGTGTAAACTCCACACAGACAGTCACCCAAAGTTGGAATTGAACCCAGGTTCTTGGCATTGTAAGGTAGCAGTGCCAACTACAGAGCCACCGTGCCATCCCTAGTCTCTGGAGTGAAGGTTTCCATTTGCATCCTGAATACCTCCGAACCCAGGTGAACTGGCAAAGAGCCTGAGAAAAGAGTGATGTTACCTTGGACTGTGATTTTGGTGGCCAGTGAGACACGGGAAATCTGATGGTAAACAGGTGGCTTCCCTCTCCGCCAGAACAGTTTCGCCCCATAGTTCAAAACGATGGTTCGCATCCAAGCTGGGATTGGCTTCCTCTGTTTCGCATTCTGGTGGATGATGTTTATAATGACGATAGTCTCAAACAAGCTGCTGACCATGAAGGTCAGAGACACCAGGAAGAAAATGGCTGCCAGGAGATCAGCAAAAGCAATCATGTCAGACTGGCATGGGGAGCGTTCCTACTGCTGCCTTCAATCATTTGGACAAAACAGGCATTCAACAGAGAGTCTGCCTGTTGCCAAACACTATCCAATGTGTTTGCCATCATAGCTTCTTGCAAACCAATTATGACAAGTCACATTAGTCGCTAAATAAAATGAGGAAAATACACTGTCTTCGGGCCAGTGATCCCAATATTCACATTCTCAAAGCATGTAAACGCTTATAGATTTTCTTGTACATTAGATCATTAAACAGTAAAAGAATACACAGAAATTCCAAGTGCACTTTAGTCACAATGTCTGTTTTACTTCCTTGGTTACTAAACGGTAGCAGATCTTTGTTCAGTAAATATGGACCCACTGAAATATTGTGTCGTTTTATAAACAAACACACAAAATGCTGGAGAAACCCAACAAATTGGCAGCATCTGTGGAGAGAGAAACAGATGTTAACAGTTAGAGTCCATTATAACCACTTTTCAGAGAAATAGGAATTAACATTTCGAGCCCAATATGACCACTTTTCAGAGAAACAGGTTCTGAAGAAGAGTCATATTTTAATTGAAACCTTAACTCTGTTTTTCTCTCCACAGGTGCTGGCTGAGCTGCTGAGTTTCTCCAGCATTTGGTTCAGATATTCAGCATCCACAGTATTTTTCTTTTATTTATTATGTGATTGTGTGTTTTGCACGAATATAAGGTTTATTACTGATACCTGGTGGTGCACTCAGAAATACAGCTGCACAAGCAGTTACACAAACCTCACATTGAAAGTCCAGGATACGCGTGCGCGCACACACAGACACAAACACACGTTTAGAAGTTCAACAATGTAACTGACCCTCCCTAGTCAGCAGTTTGTGTGCACAGTGGATAATGATGTACAGCACTATGGCAACAAAGAGTATTACAGCCCTTTTATTCATTCATGAATCATGGGCATCATTGGCAAGGTTAATGTGTTGCCCAACACATGCCCATGAGAGCAGTTGTGAGCCAACCACATTGCTGTGGATCTGGAGTCTCACATAGGCCAGACCAGGTAAAGGTGACCAATTTCTTTCCCGGAAGGGCATAAATTGATGATAGTTTCATCTACTTGAAGTTCAGATCAAAACACAAACTCCACCAGCTTTCATGGTGGGACCTGAACTCATGTCCAAGTGATGAGTCTGGGCCTCTTGCGCCCACACCTCCCCCCTCACCTCCCTCCAAGGCCCCAAAGGAAACTTCCATATCCGCCACAGATTCACCTGCACCTCCACACATATCATCTATTGCATCCTCTGCACCTGATGTGGCCTCCTCTACATTGGGGAGACAGGCCAGCTACTTGCGGAGCGTTTCAGAGAACACCTCTGGGACACCCGGACCAACCAACCCAACTACCCTGTAGCTCAACATTTCAATTCCCCCTCCCACTCCACCAAGGATATGCAGGTCTTTGGACTCCTCCATCGTCAGATCACAACAAAACGACGGTTGGAGGAAGAACGCCTCATCTTCCGGCTAGGAACCCTCCAACCACAAGGGATGAACTCGGATTTCACCAGTTTCCTCATTTCCCCTCCCCCCACCCTGTCTCAGTCAAATCCATCAAATTCAGCACCGCCTTCCTAACCTGAGATCTTCTTCCCGACCTCTCCGCCCCCACCCCAGTCTGACCTATCACCCTCACCTTGATCTCTTTCCACCTATCACATTTCCGACGCCCCTCCCCCAAGTCCCTCCTCCCTACCTTTTATCTTAGCCTGCTGGACAAACTTTCCCCATTCCTGAAGAAGGGCTTATGCCCGAAACGTCGATTCTCCTGTTCCCTGGATGCTGCTTGACCTGCTGCGCTTTTCCAGCAACACATTTCCACCTCTTGATATTTAGCCCATTGACATTACCACTGTGCCAGCTGGGAATATATTACGAGTAAGCACAATGGAACTCCAAGTCTTACCTATCAATGGAGTGTGGGATGAGTTACTGGGTAACAAGTCCTTCACAATGATGAGGAAAACCGAATAGCCTAACATGAGGGTCATCTTAAAGGAGGCTCGGTCAAAACTATGAGCAGGCAGATAAAAGCTCACAATGTCCGTCAGCATGAGGAAGGCACTCGGGATGAGTATGTTCACAATGTAAAACATTGGCCTCCGCTTCATTGTCACCTGCATGATGAGAGACGATGGATTGTGAGGGCTTGGTCCAGTCATTGAACTAGAGCAACAGCTGAAAGCCAGAAATGAACGACAACAAATACACAAGAATAACATCACATTCGGGATTCCTTGTTTCAAAATCACAAAGTAGTTTAATCATGTTGACATGGAGAAGGTTATCTTAATTTGTGGGAAATACCAGAAAGAAGGACCAGAAATAAAAAACAGTTGCTGATAAATTAATTAAGGAATTCAGGAGAAACACCTCTACACAGAGAGTGATGAGAATGAGGAACTCCCTACCACCAGGACTGGTTGAGACAAATAGAATAGGTGCATTTAAGGTGAAACTAGAGAAACATATTACAGAGGGGAAAGAAGAGAAGCAATTAATTGATGGACTGAAATGAAGTTTGGTAGAAGGAGACTCAAATGAAGTAGAAATGAGAGCAAGGAGGAGTTGGGCCAAATGGTCTGTTTCTGGAGATTATACATAACGGTAGTTAGTATTCAATGGTGTGCACTTGCATGCCTCCCAATAAAGATTGCAAAAAAGAATTAATTACCAAGATAGGAATTTTCAGCTCATGGAGAGAGAGGCTGGCATTGTTCTCCTTCAGACAGGACTGGTTGGGGGTTTAAAAATATAAAATTTGGTCAAGTAAATGAGGAGAAACTGTTTCCACTGGCAGGTGGACGGTGGTTGAACCAAAGACCCTGGCTAAGTAAATGGGAAATAATCACTTGTACAAACCAGGAATATTGCTGACAAAAGACACTTTGTCAAAGCTTTTCAACTTGCAATCATCGGGTCAATTTGCAGAAAATGCCAATGCAAATAGAAAGTCACATTTATACTGTTTGAGAAACCATGATTTTGCTTATGCATTCTCCATGGCAATGTATTTACCAATCAGAGTTCACTTGTCAACCAATCAGAACTCTCCTCTCATATGGTATAAATATTGGTTCTCTCCTTTAAGAAGATATTCTTGTGAATTGTCTGATGAGTTCAAGATATAAAGCTTCAACAAAATATGTCTTTTCAGCAATAATTGGGAAGAGAGTGAGGGGGAGATGAGGAGAGATTGTCTGGTTACACGTTTGGAAGGAATTGACTTGCTGGAAAGAAGAAGACTCAATGGTAACGTTCACACAGGAATTGGTAAGAAGAACAGTGTGAATAGGATTAACTGGATAGCCCATTCAAAGGGCCACTACAGAAATGATGAGCTGAATGACTTCTTTCTGCAGGGTCCCATTAAAGAACACCAGCTCCAAACTCCCTGTGGCAGCATGGTAGCTCAGTGGTTAGCACTGCTGCCTCACAGCGCCAGGGACCCAGGTTAGATTTGCATCTCAGACGACTGTCTGTATAGAGTTTGCGCATTCTCCCCGTGTCTGCGTGAGTTTCCACTGGATGCTCCAGTTTCCTCCCACAATCCAAAGATGTGCAGGTCAGGTGAATTGGCCATGCTAATTTGCCCATAGCGTTAGGTGCAATAGTCAGAGGTAAATATAGGGTCTGGGTGGGTTACTCTTCGGAGGGTCGGTGTGGACTTGTTGGGCTGAAGGGCCTGTTTCCACACTTTAGGGAATCTAAACAACTCCAATTTTGACGGAGATCAGGCCAATCATGGACATGAATGTCAATTACTCATTACCATCTCAAGTTGAGCTACTTGAGGCGAGGAGACAAACATGGTACTTACTTCCAAGGATATAAAATCATAGCTTCCCCAGTCCTCCAGAACACTCTCCTCAGAAGCTGTGATCTGGAGGAGTTCCCACTCTCCTTTGCTTGCAAAAACTTTCTTGGATTTGGACGTTATCTCCTCAGAAGTCTCTTTGATGTGCAGTTTCATATCTTTGTCTACAAAGAAAGAGGTTTGGTTAGGAGACAGAAAGATTTACATTTGTGTCATTACTTTCACAGAGTTATAAAGAAAGGCTAGATAGGCTGAGACTTTTTTCACTGGAGCATAGGAGATTGAGAGGTGATCTTATAGTAGTTTATACGATAGTGAGGGGTATAGATAGAGTTCAAAGTTTGTGAGAAGATTTGTAGCTCGGGTGCTCGTTGCTGTGGTTCTGTTCGCCGAGCTGGAAGTTTTTGTTGCAAACGTTTCGTCCCCTGTCTAGGTGACATCCTCAGTGCTTGGGAGCCTCCTGTGAAGTGCTTCTGTGGTGTTTCCTCCGGCATTTATAGTGGCCTGTCCCTGCCGCTTCCGGTTGTCAGTTTCAGCTGTCCGCTGTAGTGGCCGGTATATTGGGTCCAGGTCTATGTGTTTGTTGATGGAGTTTGTGGATGAGTGCCAAGCTTCTAGGAATTCCCTGGCTGTTCTTTGTTTGGCTTGACCTATAATGGTAGTGTTGTCCCAGTAAAATTCATGTTGCTTGTTGTCTGCATGTGTGGCTACTAGGGATAGCTGGTCGTGTCGTTTCGTGGCTAGTTGATGTTCGTGGATGCGGATCGTTAGCTGTCTTCCTGTTTGTCCTATATAGTGTTGCTGGGTATCGGGTCCTTCGTTTTGGTGAGTTGTTGTCTGAGAGTGGCTGTTGGTTTGTTTGCTGTTATAAGTCCTAGTGGTCGCAGTAGTCTGGCTGTCATTTCAGAGATGTTCTTGATGTATGGTAGTGTGGCTAGTCCTTTGGGTTGCGGCATGTCCTCGTTCTGTTGTCTTTCCCTTAGGCATCTGTTGATGAAATTGCGAGGATATCCGTTTTTGGCGAATACCTTGTATAGGTGTTCCTCTTCCTCTTTTTGCAGTTCTGATGTGCTGCAGTGTGTTGTGACCCTTTTGAATAGTGTCTTGATGCAACTTCGTTTGTGTGTATTGGGGTGGTTGCTTTCATAGTTCAGGACTTGGTCTGTGTATGTGGCTTTCCTGTGTAGAAAGAGTTAAAGGCAGTGTTTTTTCCTTGAGACAGGGGATTTCAAGACTAGGGGACAAATGTTTAAGGTGAGAGGAGAGAGATTTAAAAAAAGACCATGAGAGGCAATTTTTTTTTTATCCAGAGAGTGATTCGTGTGTAGAATGAACTTCCTGAGGAAGTGGTGGATGTGGGTACACTTACAACTTTTAAAAGACGTTTGGATAAGTACATGGATAGGAAAGATTTGGAGGGATATGGGCCAGAAGCAGGCAGGTGGGACCAGTTAGTTTGGGATTATGTTTGGCATGGACTGTTTGGACTGAATGGTCTGTTTCACTGCTGTATGACTATGACTCTGTCAGGACAGGCTAAAGCACTTTACAGTCAATTATTTAATTTTGAAAACTGGACGCTATAGCAAAAAAAACATGTAGCCAATTTGAACATTGCAAAATCTCACAAACAACAATGTGAGAATGACCAGTTATATGATGCCAGAAAACCCATTGTGTATCAAACATTCCAGGAAACATACAGCAAAGGATTATACACAAAGTAAATCTTCCTGAATATTGTCCTTATCAAACACTCACAGCATGGGTGTAGCATGGACTAGGTGCTTTAAGCAAAGTTTACTGCAAGATGTGAAATGTGAGAGTGGGAAGTTCAATGGAGGGTGAGCAGCTGGTGATTTTTTCATCTATTCTCTTTCAGTTCATTCATTGATTTGTAGGAAGGTGCAATGAGGGCCTGTCTTCCAATTGTTAAAAATTTGAAAACTGTTATTTTTTTAAAAAGTAGCAATATTTGTATTTAACTGAAAAACAGTAGAAATAAGAGGTCAGGGTCAACATTAAAAAAGTAATCCAAAATAAAGTAAGGTTAACAGAAGGGAAGTAAACTTCAGACATGGTAGCGCAGCTTGATTGAGTGGAATGTGTGGCCGATAACATGTGGGAAGTCACACAACTTACCAGTGCCTCAGAAGACCACATGTGCAGGAAATGCTGCCAGCTGTGGAAACCTGTGCTCTACATTTCAGACCTTGAGTGGTGGCTACAGTCTCTGTGCCACGTCTGTGAACCTGAGAGTTCTATGAGAAACACATCCAGAGAAATGTGGCAGATTGACTTTAATTTGGATAAATGCGAGGTATTGCATTTTGGTCAAACAAATAAGAGCAGGACTTATACAATTAAAAGAAGGGCATTGGGTAATGTTGTAGCACAAGTAGACCTAAGTATTCAGGTATATAATTCTTTTAAGTTTGCATCACATATAGATAGGGTGGTTGAGAAGGCACTTAGCACACTTGCATTCATTGCTTAGACCTTTGAGTACAGAAGTTGGGATGTTATGTTGAGATTGTACAAGATGTGGGTGAGGCCTCTTCTGGATTACTGTGCTCAGTTCTGGTCGCTCTGTTGTAGAAAGGCTATTATCAAGCTGGAGTGGATTCAGAAGAGATTTACCAGAATGTTGCTGGGAATGGACAGTTTGAGTTATAAGGTGAGGCTGGATAGACTGGGCCTTTTTTCACTGGAGCGTAGGAAGTTGAGAGGCGATCTTATAGAGATTTATAAAATCATCAGGACCATAGATTAGGTGAATAGCAGATGTCTTTTCCATAGGGTGGGGGATTTCAAGACTAGGGGGCATATTTTTAAGTTGAGAAGAGAAAGATTTTAAAAAGACATGAGGGGAAACTTTTTCTATACAGTGAGTGGGTCATGTGTGGAATGAACTTCCAGAGAAAGTGATGGATACGGGCACAGTTGCAATGTTTAAAGGAGATTTGGATAAGTACATGAATAAGAAATGTTTGGAGGTACATAAATGCAGGCAGGTGGCACTGGTTTAGTTTGGGATTATGATCGGCATAGACTGTTTGCACCATAGGGGCTGTCTCTGTGCTCTGTGGCTCCATGACTGTAAGTGGTCACACCACAACAAAAGGGCCTTGAGGCAGAAAGAGAATGGACACCACCAGACAGTGCAAGAGAAATGAGCAGGCAATAGAGGTGTCCCCTCAGCGCTCACTCAAAACAGCTTACTACCTTGGAAGTTGATGAGGGCACTGGTTCCTCAAGGGGGTGCAATCAGAGACAGTTTTGTAGCTCCAAAGTACCTTGAAGAACACAAAAAAGGAAGTGCAAGAGTGAAAAGGATTCATTAGTTGGGAGGTGTTTCTATGGCCGCAGATGTGATTTTACAGTGGTCTCCCTGGTCACAGAATTAAGGATGTCATAGAATAGCTGAAGGATATTCTATAGTGGAGGGTGAACAGCTTGATGTCATGGTCCACGTTGGTACCAATGACTTTGGACTGGCAGAGGATGTGATCTTGACAATCAAAATTTAGGGAGCTGGGGAAAAAGTTAGCCATAAAAAGTAGTAATCTCTGGATAGCTCCCAGTGTCACTTACAATTAAGCACAGAAATACAGGTTAACGCAGATGATTGTATGACTGAAAAGATGGTGCGGAGTAGGCCTTTAAATTCCTGGGACTGGCTCTGTACAAGCCGGACAGGTTGCATCTGAATGGAGCTGGGACTGAGTTCCTAACAGCGTGTTTTATGAGTGCTGTTAGAAGGACTTTAAACTAACTTGGCAGAGGTGTGCAAACCAACAGAGAATATTCAAGAAAAATGTCAGGACCTGCAAAATACCTGGAGAGACAGACAACAATAGCATCGAGAATAGTAACTTAATAGATTAAGTCAGGGTAAGAGAGAAAGTAATGAAGTCTAAATCAGGGTTACTGTGCATGCATGTGAAATCACAGAGTACAGTTAACAAGATTGGGGATTACAGGTGTGGATTGCAATGTGGAAATATCATGTTGTGGCAAATGGCCCAAGGAAGGGTAGAGCTGAAAATGTGTTGCTGGAAAAGCGCAGCAGGTCAGGCAGCATCCAGGGATCGGGAGAATCGACGTTTCGGGCATAAGCCCTTCTTCAGGAAGGTATGTTGGTAAGGTTTAAGGTGATGATGGAGAATGGTTATGATCAATCTAGAATAGGAATAAAATCAATTGGCAGAGAATCAACTTTGAGTTAGAACTAAACTGGGCTGGATAGACTTCTTCCTGAAGAAGGGCTTATGCCTGAAACGTCGATTCTCCTGTTCCCTGGATGCTGCCTGACCTGCTGCGCTTTTCCAGCAACACATTTTCAGCTCTGATCTCCAGCATCTGCAGACCTCACTTTCTCCTCAAGGAAGGGTAGAAGTGGGTATGAAATATTCTTGGGTATGAAGTGTTCAAAAAAGATAGAAAAGGAAGGAAAGAGGAAGGGGTGGTGGCATTTGTTTGGAAGAGCATTACTGGAGAAAGAGGGTGTAACAGAGGATTCAAGGACACAATCAATTTGGCTAGAGTGAAGGAACAAAAAGTGTGCAATTGCATTGTATAGACACTACAAAAATATAGGCCCGAATTCTGAGGAAAACAGTGGTGCAGGCTAGAATTCCAAGGTCCCAGATTTGGGAGAGTAGATTCAACTCCACCATGGCAGATGGTGAAATTTGAATTCTTTAAAAATCTGGAATTAAAATCTTGCCGAATGGTGACCAGAGAACAATTTGGTTCAATAATGTCCTTTAGAGAAGGAAATCTGCCATCCTTATCTGGTCTGAAAGTGACTCCAACCTCACAACAATGAGATTGACTCTAATGACGCTCTGAAATGACAGAAGCAAGCCATTCAAGGAGCAATAAATCGTGGCCCAGATGGCAATGCCCACATCCCATGAAAGAATTAAACAAAAGCAAATTGAGGGAAGGAGGCAAAAGAACAAAACTGCTGGGAATTTACAGAATAATGCCAACACCACCAAGTGATCCAATCAAGACTGGATACTGGTGGTGTCAGGCTACTGGTCACAAGATGGGCCAAGGGGATCAAATGTCAATGGCAGGGTAGGGGGTGGTGGGGGGGGGGCGGGGAGGGAGGGGCGCGTGGAGGGGCCTCATCTACAAGTCAGTGATTGTTGGTAAGGTTTAAGGTGATGATGGAGAATGGTTATGATCAATCTAGAATAGCAATAAAATCAATTGGCAGAGAATCAACTTTGAGTTAGAACTAAACTGGGCTGGAAATGTGTTGCTGGAAAAGCGCAGCAGGTCAGGCAGCATCCAGGGAACAGGAGAATCGACGTTTCGGGCATAAGCCTGAAGAAGGGCTTATGCCCGAAACGTCGATTCTCCTGTTCCCTGGATGCTGCCTGACCTGCTGTGCTTTTCCAGCAACACATTTCCAGCTCTGATCTCCAGCATCTGCAGACCTCACTTTCTCCTAAACTGGGCTGGATAGACTGTAAAGTAAGGTTAATGGTAGAATCCATAACTGAATTATGCCAAAGAGGAGATAGTTCAGGTACAGTCAAGGTACATTCCTTCAAACGGGGAAAGGTAAAACAAACAAATCTAGAGCTCCCTGAATGACCAAACAGATAGGAATCAAGAAGAAATAAAATGTATGCTCCCGGTGTAAGGTGGAAAATGCAAACGAGAAGCAAAAGATATACAGAAGGTTCAGAGAGGTGGTGAAAAACCATATTAGAGAAGCAAAGAGGAATTGTGAGAAAAGACATAAGGGGCAATTCACAAAGTCTTCTAGAGAATATAAAAAGAGTGGTAAAAGGAGGAGTAGGGCTGAATGAGGATCAAAAGGGGGATTTACAGCTGGAGGCTGAGGTATTAATTGAATACCTTGCAACATCTTTATCGAATAAATGGATAATGCCAAAGATATGATGGCAGAGGAAGAAACTGTGTCACCAGAAATACTCAAAATTGATAAGAAAGCAGCATTGGATAGACTGATGGTAATTAAAGCTGACAAGGCACTGTCAAGACGAGACACATCCAAGGATATAGAATGAAGAGACAGTGGAAATTTCAGGGGTACAGACCAGTTATGAGGATAGATTGGAGAGCATGAAACTGTTCTCTTTGGAGAGAAGGCTAAGAGCAGATCTGATAGAAATCACAACGAGGCTGAATAAAGTAGATAGGGAGAAACTGTTCCCACTTTTCAAAGTAAGAAGGAGGAGCGGGCATAGATTTAAAGCGATTTGCAAAAGCGGCACAAATGATATAAGAAAGAAACCTCTCCACGCAGTGAGTGGTTTGGATCTAGTGTGTTGGAAGCAGGTATAATTGAACCGTTCAAGAGGGCATGACAGTTATTGAAAGGGAAACAATGTACAAGGGAATGGGGAAAAGGGAGCAGTATGCTACTGAATCATGACTCTCATTTGGAGAGCTAGTGCAGTCATGATGGACTGAATGGCCTCTTTCTGTGCCATAATACCTCTATGATTCAGTGTAAAGCTCCACCTATACCTTGCCAATAATAGATCTCAAAGTCAGTATGAAATTAATAGCAACAATTACAGAAACATAGCTATTATCCTTCCCACACACTAACCACCTCAGATACCACTTCTGAATTCATTCGGTCTTCCAATCCTGAACAAGAGCTGAGATTGCCCATGCAATCCATTATGTTTTCACTAGAATATTGCCTGCCGAGTTCGTACACATCCTCCAACTTCTTGCTGTTGCCTTTAAATTACATTTCTCACATTAAATTGTGTCTGTGTAACTACACAACTCAGAATTACCCTGATTAGTCATTACCAGAAAAGGTGATGGATGAAACTGTAAGTGGACATTTCTGAATGTCGAACGGAAAGTACAAGATATTGAGATTACACGAACTGACGATCCTCAGCGGTTTCCCATAGATGACCAACCCTGTGTGATGCACATACAGATATGGGGTCTCAGCAGATTTATCTTCGTCTACCCTGTTTCAAACACAAACAAATTCGACATGTTAATAACTCCCTTTTCCTTAGTACTATCAGTTTTATTTTAATAAAGGACATCAGGCAGGTAGAAAGTGGAGCTTCTCTTTCTAATCTTGGAGAAGAGGGTTTGGTGCCTGTCGTGGCTCAGTGAGTTATACCTTCTTGACCTTAAAGTAGAAGGTCAGATTTCGAACGCCACCCTGTGGACTTGAACACACAGTCCAGACTGACATTCAGGTGGTGCTGTCTTTCAGAACAAACCATGAATAAAAGTCATTTTAATCTGGATGGAATGTTTGTTCCCACCGATCTGACTTCCCATTAGGCGGGTTTGGCTAAACGCCTGTAGTGTCAATATACCAGAATGTGACAGTGTCCATGTGTTTGTGAAAGCATGTATGCACATGTACAGGAATGTAAGTGGTTAGGCCTATTTGTACATTCCCATTTGAGTGGGGAGATGACATGGTTAGTCTGTGTGTGCATTTGTGCATATGTTTCTGTAGTGGGCTGAATTATAAATGATTCTAGAGGAAATTGAGAAAGCTGGGGAAGCGGGGACCACATCGAAGGCAACAAAGATCGTCCCACATTCATTTAACAGCCATTTGGTCTTACAGTAGAATAAAGGGGGAATTCCACTCCTGAGGGACACAAGAACATGGACAAAGTGATAGACCATTTGGCCCATTGAACCTGCTCCACAATTTAACAAGATTATTGCTGATCCTTTAGATAAATGCTATTTTCCTTTATTATCCTCATATCCCTCGATATCTTGAATATCTAGATGTCTATCAATCTTGGTCTCAAACATGTTCAAGGCTGAGCTTCTACAGACATCTGGGGAGAGAGTTTCAAAGGTTCTCAGTCCACCCCTTATTCTGCAACCAGGACCCTCCATTCAAGACACCACCATCAAGGGAAACATCCTTCCTTCCTCATCTGCAAGAATTTTAATATTTGAATGAGATTATCCAGTGTCCTTAATCTCTCCTAACAGGAGGATTCTACCATCTCACAGAGTCAAATTGTGTAATCACAGGGGGCACTAATTAAAGCCTAGCAGCACTCAATGTACTGTACCAACAGTGACCATTGCTGGTACTGCATTCCAGTCACAAGACAATCTTCGATGGATCATAGCTTTGTAAATGCTACATGATCACGAGAGGGGTGTATAATGTGATGGGGATGGTGGCAGACATTTAGGGACCATGAGCAGAGCGCTTGGGCTATCCTTCCACAGAATCCAAAATCCAAATTAAGGATTGCCTGTCCATGCCCATCGCCAAACTGTGCAGGGAAATCTGTTGGGCTGGCTGCCTTTTGTGCGCTATTACTGCTTAGGCTTCAATCGGCCCAATAGTGAGTAGGCCACTGCAGTTGGGAGAGACATGAATGCGTAGACAGTGAGCAGACTACCAATTGGATTTAACAAAGACATGTCTTCAGACCCATCAGTGAGGGAGTATCAAATCCAAACCAGTGTGTGCTCTCACACGGACGATGTATATAAATGTTTTTGCGTGTTATGACCACAGCTGATTGAACTACTGGAAATAATACTTCCCAGAATGAAATCCAGTTTAATAGATCATATTTTTTGTTTTAGTTAATGTGGTGGTCATTCACAAAATTGTCACATGAGGCTGAAGAGCTTCCTTAACAGAACAGACATTAATTACACAAAAGATAGAAACAAAAATGAACTTGCTACCTAAATATAGAAGAGTTAGATAATTCTTAAAATCACACAATGAAACAAAGTCCCATCCTGTTTTTCAACACTATACATTACAAGGACTCAAAACTGGAGAAACTGATCCTCTATATCAGATCGTTAAATTTGACTTCTTTTCTGTGTTCTCTGAAGTCTTCTTACATGATTACTTACACTGAGAACTTAGATTTTCATAGCTTCTAATAGCCTGCAGCTCTCTAACCAAACACTCCTGGTTTGGAAGGTACACAAAGCACACTTTTCCACTGAGGTAATTGTACTTTCCTCGAACTGTCCTGTAATTCTTTCTGGAAAGAGATTGTACTTGCTTCTACTGAAATCAAGTCTCCTCCAAGTTGCCCTAAACACTTTTAGTTTGTTTCATAAACTAAAATCATTCCCGAACCAAAACTAAACTAATGGCATTCAGTGTTTCCTCACCTGTCATAAACCAGCACAGTAAAAACAATTTTGCTTTAACATTCCAAGCATCCTTGCTGGCTGACACCTACTGGATTAAGCCACTGTTCTGGAGGGACTATGTGACCGAATGACTTCAGAAAAGTAAAACCTTATAAAGCTCTATTTTAAAATCAAAACTTTTAAACATATATAAATCAGATACATATTATCACAGTATATAGATGTGACTACAATGGTAGCAACCTATATGCCACATTCACTGAAAATTGTGTGGAAGTTTCTGACAAGTGAACAATTCTGATAAGATAAATCTTCAGAGAGTAAGGCACTGAGCAAACACCTTGGGGTGAGACTCAGCATGTGCATCCTAGTTGAGAAATTTCAACCTGACAAGAAGGTAATGCATTCAAGACTACTCACATCTCAAGGATAAGGACATCGGGAAGCCAGAGCTTCTCCTTAGGCAGAGCGACCAAGTCTTTCCCGCTGAAGTCTGATGGGTCCCACACCAGGAAGTCATGAAACCACCTCTGCAAGGCAAGATATACATCTTTGTACAAACTTTAATAGGGGGAGAGCAGCCTTAGAACAAACCCTCCATCCATCCAACAGCCTCCTCATCTCCCTACACCCTTCCCCCATGCTGCTGTCTGATACTGCCCTGCCCTACCCATCACCACCACTACCCCTACCCCCCTGATAAATCTCAGCATTTATTGACTCTATCATTTACCTGTTCCATCCAGAGATATGTTGTTAGAATTTCTTGCTTCTCATCCTTGAAGAGAAAAGCAAAATGAGTGGCATGAAAATCTAACATCTGAAAAGTTTTGACAAAGCATAAGAGCATGAGTGTGGAGTCTCTCCATACCAGACCCAGTATCGCATGGAGTTGGATGGTGAGGTTGATTTCCAATGGCTGAGTGAAGTTCTTCACGGGGCGAATTGCTGTATTTTCAAAGACATCAGCAAATGTCTTTATGAACCGGGCTCCATCTGAATCAGAGAGACTGAGCAGGGCAAAGTTACCTGTGAATGAAAAGAAGTTATAGAGTCACAGAAAAGGCCCTTTGGCCCATCGAGTTGGTGCTGGTCAGAAACAGCCACCTAACTATTCCAATCGCATTTGTCAGCACTTGGTCAATAGCCTTGTATGCCTTGGCATCTAACAGTACATCTAAATTATTTTTAAATGTTACAAGGATTTCCACCTTTACCACCCTTACAGGCTGTGAGTTCCAGATTTCTATGTTATAAATGTAGATGTAAAAAATTTATTCACACTGCCTCTAAATCTCCTGCCCTTTGCTTAAAATCCATGACCCCATGTCATTGATCCCTCCACCAAGTGGAAATGTTCCTTCCATCTCAATAATATTCACCCTCAGTCTCCTCTACTCCAAACAAAAAACAACCCCAGTCTATCCAATCTCTCTTTATGACTAAGAATCTCTAGCCCAGGCAACATTTATGGCTAACTCAGTTCATCAAGCAAACAACCAGTCTGTTAGCAAACTAGTCAAATATTTATAATGCAATAAATATCTATGTAAGCATACACTTTGGGTGCTATGTGCAAGTCTGAGAAGTCATGTTCGTGGATGTATTTAACTGTAATAAACGTCCAAATATCTGACTCAGTAAAAGCCTGATTCTTGGTTGCAGATATTACTTGGGCTAATATATAAAAACCATGAAATACGTAGTGTTGTCCGCGAGTGATTACATCCTGGTGGCAGAGCAAATGTGCTAGAAAATGGTATGAGAAACTGAGGGTGTGGGAAACTGACAAGTCAGGATTGAAGGGGCAGTTGTGAAAAATATTATTTTCCTAATAGTCACCCACCACTTATGTATTGAGAGTAAATTTCTACTTTGCAACCACGAATGAAGACTACAGAGCTGTAGAGAAGCAGGAAACATTTGTAAGCACTTTTCCTTTCAAAGAAAAGGGGAGGCAACAGCAGTACCATTCTTTTTCAACACTGGGGCTTTTAGAGATCGATGAAAAGATGGTTTCAAAGAACTAATGCAATTCCGAGCAAAATGCAAAAGAAAAATACTTAGAAATAAAACAGTTTTCAACACTAAAAAAGGCTACTCTGTATTAAGAGATCGGTTTGTTCCACATTTGTACTCCTCATGATTCCACATGAAAATATGAAAGGGAATATGATTTCATCATCCTTCTTTTAGCATGAATGCCATCAACAGGCACCAGCCTGCAACTTTCACAAAATGAAAGAATGAAAACAATTACTTTTAAAGCTACAAAAAAGAGAGAGGCAAGAAAACAGGTAGACAAGCCAACAGAGAAGGAAAAAGGTTTTATCCAACCTTTCACTTGCAATTTTTAAACACCAAAATGCAAAACAGTAAGGATGGAAGGTGAAGATCTGAGCATGGAATGACATTCAAACAACATTCTGTTCAAACTCCAGTGGCTTAAAGAAAGAATGAAACTTCATGTTGCAGACCAATACTTTGCGAACAAAGAGAGACAGGCTGTCAAACCTCTTATTGCCTTGAGAAACAAAAGGGGTGTGAAGAATTAAAATCCTCTGGTATTTTGAGTGATGTCCACGACAATCCAGACAAAATTTTCCACGTAATGGAAGATAAACTTAAGTTCATAGGTTTGAATTTGACTCACAGCCTGTAAGGGTGGTAAAGGTGGAAATCCTTGTAACATTTAAAAATAATTTAGATGTACTGTTAGATGCCAAGGCATACAAGGCTATTGACCAAGTGCTGACAACACCCAGAGGAAAATATTGCCTCTTTTGTAGACTGACATTAATCGCAATGTATGATCAACAAAGCTAACCTCAGCAGAAAGACTAATGGAACAGTTACTATCTCTGTCTTACTGCTGGACAAAAATTACACCATTGGTGTGTTGCTAAATGTGGTGCAAATTTGAAGCAGTTGTAACAGGTGAGCAACATTTACACAGTCTTGATTCTATAACGACTATTGGAACTGTCAATAGAGTAAACAAAATATCCAGGTCTTATACAATGTGAATGGTCTCATCCACAAAACAGTGCCCAGCACATTGCAACATATGTCCGACTACTTTTTACAAGAGATATTCAGATAAAATGTGCAAGAAGTGTTCAAAGAAATCCAAAACGCTCCACAATTCTCCACAGTAGCACATGAAGAATAGTCAAACAAAATGCATTGCAAACTCCTACTATGGGATGCAAGCAGTTTGATGAAGTCCAAGCGATAACTGAAATGTTACTGCTTGTAGGCTTCTGTCAGACAGGACCATGGTCAGTTTAATACCACATGAACACTGCTAGAAAAGCTGAAGCATTTATCTGTATCTTGGTGATATATGTCAACCTTGACACTAGTGCAAATGCAAATACTGTCCTTTAACCAAATCTTGCATGAAATGAAATGTGTGACAGTTGGATTAAAGGTTTATATTGGGTCTGACATCCCATGCAATGGCATTATAAGTCCTAAACATCAATACAATGTCTTAGGATGGATGCCTGAGCCTTTTCTATATCATTGCTGTACCAGTATGCACACACTTACATGTAATTTTGATCACAAGTTAACCAATATATAAATTCCAACACCAAAGATTCCAGACGACAACATCAAGTCGATCCATGATCTGATGGGTCTCTTCCCAGACCAGTTTGATTTTACAGATAATTTTAATGACAATGCAGTATTAATATAAAAGATGATCTACTCTTAGGAAATAAGGCAGTACAAGTGACTGAGGTGTCAGTGGGAGAGCACTTTTGGGGCCAACGACCGTAATTCTATTAGCTTTAAAATAGTGACAGAAAAGGATAGACAGGATCTGAAAGTTAAAGTTCTAATTTGGAGGAAGGCCAATTTTGACAGTATTTGGCAAGAACTTTCAAACATTATGATTTGGAGATGCCGGTGTTGGACTGGGGTGTACAAAGTTAAAAATCATGCGACACCAGGTTATAGTCCAACAGCTTTCGGATTGCTGCTCCTTCACCTGAGGAGCAGTGCTTCGAAAGCTAGTGCTTCCAACGAAAACTGTTGGACTATAACCTGGTGTTGTGTAATTTTTAACTTTCAAACGTTGATTGGGTGCAGATGTTCCTAAGTAAAGGGATGGCCGGAAAATGGGAAGCCTTCACAAATGAGATAACCAGAGTCCAGAGGCAGTGTCTTCCTGTGAGGGTGAAAGGCAAGCCTGGTAGGTGTAGGGAATGCTGGATGACTAGAAAAATTGAGGTTTTAGTCAAGAAAAAGAAGGAAGCATATGTCAGGTATCGACAGCAGAGATTGAGTGAATCCTTAGAAGAGTATAAAGGCAGTGAGAGTATACTTAAGAAAAAAATCAAGAGGGCATGAGATAGCTTTGGCAGATGTGGTTAAGGAGAATCTAATGGGATCTTATAGAGACATTAAGGACAAAAAGGTAACTAGGGAGAGAACAGGGCCCGTCAAAGATCAGCAAGGCAGCCGATGTTGGAACCGCAAGAGAAGGGAGAGATACTAAACAAATATTTTGCATCAGTGTTTACTGTGGAGAAGGACATGGAAGATACAGAATGTGGGGAAGTAGATGGTGACATCTTGAAAAATGTCCATATTACAGAAGAGGAGATGTTGGATGTCTTAAAACACATAAAGGTGGATAAATCCCCAGGACCTGATCAGGGGCCTACTCTAGAACTCTGTGGGAAGCTAAGGATGTGATTGCTGGGCCCCTTGCTGAGATATTTGTATCATCGATAGTCACAGGTGAGGTACTGAAAGACTGGAGGTCAGCTAACGTGGTGCCAGTATTTAAGAAAGGTGGTAAGCACAAGCCAGAGAACTATAAGCCGGTGAGCCTGACATTGGTGGTGGGCAAGTTGTTGGAGGGAATCCTGATGGACAGGATTTACATGTATTTGGAAAAGCAAGGACTGGTTAGGGATAGTCAACATAACTTTGTGCATGGCAAGTCGTGTCTCACAAACTTGATTGAGTTTTTTGAAGAAGTAACAAAAAGCATTGATGAGGGCAGTGTGGTGGACGTGATCTACATGGACTTCAGTAAGGCGTTCGACAAGGTTCCTCATGGTCGACTGGTTAGCAAGGTTAGATCACATGGAATACAGGGAGATGTAGCCATTTGGTTACAAAACTGGCTCAAAGGTAGAAGACAGAGGGTTGTGGTGGAAGGTTATTTTTCGGCGCTGGGTCCACTGCTTTTCATCATTAATGATTTGGATGTGAACATAGGAGGTATAGTGAGTAAGTTTGCAGATGACACCAAAAGTGGAGGTGTAGCGGACAGCGAAGAAGGTTACCTCAGAGTACAATGGGATCTTGATCAGATGGGTCAATAGGCCGAGGAGTGGCAGATGGAGTTTAATTTACATAAATGTGAGGTGCTGCCTTTTCGAAAGGTAAAGCAGAACCGGACTTATGTACTTAAAGGTAAGGTCCGAGGGAATGTATTTTCCAAGCAACGTATGTTCCAAGCTTGATGCCAATAATATTGGTTTGTAGTTTACATGGGAACTGAAAACGTTTTAGAACACATTTTATGAATACTGTGGTAGAACAGCATTTGGATTATCCATTAGACACAATATACCCCGGCAACATAAGTTGTCTCAGTGCATGCAGTTCTGAAGAAAATAAGACATGATCATGGCATAAACCTTCATAGTACATGAAGACAGAAAGAAAATAATATTTCATTTTCAGCAGCAGAAAATATCAAATCAACATGAACTATATTAACTTTATTTGAATGAACCCACCCTTCAAATAATTTCAGACTGAACTCTACCAACAATGGATGTACAAAAGATGCAAACACCTCAAAACAAAAAGGTAGCTCGTAAAGGTATTGCCAATTCTTTCAATTTTGTTCCCTGTATACCTGTATAATAGTTTTGTGACCAAAATTTCTCCACCTTGAGATTTGCCTTGCAAAGATATAAGTCCGACAGGAAAATCAAATATTTTTAAATTCCTCAAAAAATGCTTAATCTTATAGGGAGTATGTTCTTCAGTACTATGATCCCTGTATGGTGGTACGTGTATGGAATGAGCTGCCAGAGGATGTAGTGGAGGCTGGTACAATTGCAACATTTAAGAGGCATTTGGATGGATATATGAATAGGAAGGGTTTGGAGGGATATGGGCCGGGTGCTGGCAGGTGGGACTAGATTGGGTTGGGATATCTGGTCGGCATGGACGGGTTGGGCCGAAGGGTCTGTTTCCATGCTGTACATCTCTATGACTCTATGACTCTATAACCTTGTTGGATCTAGCTGCATCCCAAAAAGGCTTCTGAGTGTGTCTATTCCAACATGACTAGTCTGTTAAATTCTATTCTAAAGTCCTTATGACAGGTCAGGCAAACTATTCCAACACAGAAGGGATACTCTCATTTCAGTTTTCCAAATGCAAATGTCCTACCCCTCTCTATTCACAGCATCTTATTGTTCTTACTGACCACTAACCATTGGAAATGATCTGTCACAACGTCTCACAAGCACACCTCCATTACCACAACATCTATTTGCAAAGATCCAAGAATATGACGTAGAAGTACAATTTAAATCAATCTCTGATGACTATTCCCAATGCACTTAGCACATTTCCAAATCCAACTAAGAACAAAGGTACACTTCTAAACTTTGAAGTGGATATTATTGAACCCAAGTTTGAAGCCAGTCTCCTCTTTGATCTCATTCATTTTGGTCATAGCCACACAGGGTAGGCAAGGACGAGAGGATGGCCTGAAACATTCGACAGGTTCCTGAGCTGGTACATTCTTTATGATCATTCAGAGATAAGCTGGGACTCTCTAGGAATGTAACAAATGATTATTCCACAATCTCTATATGGGCGGCACGGTGGCAGTGGGCGGCACGGTGGCACTGGGCGGCACGGTGGCACAGTGGTTAGCACTGCTGCCTCGCAGCGTCAGAGACCCGGGTTCAATTCCCGCCTCAGGCGACTGACTGTGTGGAGTTTGCACGTTCTCCCCGTGTCTGCGTGGGTTTCCTCCGGGTGCTCCGGTTTCCTCCCACAATCCCAAGATGTGCAAGCCAGGTGAATTGGCCATGCTAAATTGCCCGTAGTGTTAGGTAAGGGGTAAATGTGGGGGTATGGGTGGGTTGCGCTTCGGCGGGGCGGTGTGGACTTGTTGGGCCGAAGTGCCTGTTTCCACACTGTAAGTAATCTAATCTAATCTAAAAAAAGTTGTGCTTGACCATATACACATCAGTCACATTACACAGAAAAACCCAAGGGATTGGCACATAAATCTACCTATTGGCTCGCATCAAAAAATGACATCAGAAAATTCATTAAATCATGTGAAAAATATCAACTCCATCAACTTTAACAATAGGAAACAAAAATTGTTCATTTAATTGAATTTACTTCTGAGCTATGGTACAAGATTGCAGCTGATATTTTCCATGACCAGAGATACAACTATATTCAGGTGAGTGACTATCTCACCACATTCCCTTTTTGTGAAACAAATTAAAGATATCAATAGTGCAAGAGTTGTTGACATGTTAACTGATACATTCAGTTTGTTTGGTGTTCAACAAGTTGCATCTGACAATGGTCTGCTGTACACAAGTGCACTCTTCCAAATGGGTGCAGGAAGTTGGATATTCAGCAAGTTACCTCGTCTCTCAATACCTTCAATCTAACTGTCTTTCAAAATGCACTATTCATACAGTGAAATCTTTGATCACTAAATGCTAAGCTATTTGACATGTTCAATCTATGACATTGTGTACAGTCCAGGTCATGTGACTACACTCTTTAGGTTTTCCTGTTGCTGTGCAGACCTCAGAGATTCCTGTAGCTTCAGGAATCAGACATCACTGCATCTGCATCACTGCATTTGCATGCCAATTTCAGGATGGCAATCTGTAACTAATAGAGCACTTTTGACAAAGGTGAATATTCTTTAACTAAATGTGTGGCTGACACAAAACAGGTGGGAAGGCTAGTGTGAATTTGACATAAAGAGTCTGCAAAGAGATATAAATAAGATAAGAGAGTGGGCAAAAATTTGGCAGATGAAATGCAGTCTGGGAAAATATGAGGTTATACACTTTGCACTTGGCAGCGAAACAGTATTTAAATGGGGAAAGACTGCAGAAAGTTGCAGCAGAGAGAGATTTGGGAGTCCTCACGCATAACTCATGAAAAGCTAACATCTAAGTTCAGCTGGTACTAGGAAAGGCAAATGGAATAAAGGCCTTTATTTCGAATGAATGGAAAACAAAAAGGAAATTTTGCTAAAACCATACAAGGCTCGAGTCAGACACAGCTGGAGTACTGTGAACCACTTATTGCAAGAAATATCATATTGGTATTGGAGGCAGTTTAGGGAAGGCTTATTCGGCTGATACTAGGTATGGAGCCACTGTCTTAGATTAGATTACTTACAGTGTGAAAACAGGCCCTTCGGCCCAACAAGTCCACCCTCCGAACAGCAACCAACCCAGACCCATTCCGCTCACATTTACCCCTTCGCCTAACACTACGGGCAATTTAGTGTGGCCAATTCACCTAACCAGCACATCTTTGGACTGTGGGAGGAAACTGGAGCACCCGGAGGAAACCCATGCAGACACGGGGAGAACGTGCAAACTCCACACAGACAGTTGCCCGAGGCGGGAATTGAACCCAGGTTTCTGGCGCTGTGAGGCAGCAGTGCTAACCACTGTGCCACCAAAGGTTGAATTGATTGAGCTTATGTTAGAGTTAAGAATGAGAGGTAACTCATTGAAACATTCAAGATTGTTAGGGGAGTTGCTAGAGTCAATACAGAAAGGTTGTTTCCCCTTGTGGGAACACACAGATGAACATAAGCACACAAACACACCTCAGGAAACTCAGTAGAGAGAATGTTTTCAGTTCTTTTTTCAAGACGGCAAACAGACTTCTTACTAAATTCTCTACAAGGCTACGTTAAAAAAAACACTCAGATGCTTTAGGTAGCCTGTTCCTCTCCA
Source organism: Chiloscyllium plagiosum (assembly GCF_037043375.1). Taxonomy (NCBI): domain Eukaryota; kingdom Metazoa; phylum Chordata; class Chondrichthyes; order Orectolobiformes; family Hemiscylliidae; genus Chiloscyllium; species Chiloscyllium plagiosum. Next base: position 22,464,937 of record NW_028270151.1, on the reverse strand, counting down.
GGCGTTCCCCAACTGAAAACCTGACAATGCCCAACTACCTACAAAAGGCTGTTTAAACAGAACATCCATAAAACCAGTCAGGTGACCTTCTGAAGCAACAAGAGATGAAGTCCAACCAAGTGGCTTTCAAAAAATACCTTGTTAGAGTCATAGAGTCATAGAGATGTACACCATGGAAACAGAACCTTCGACCCAACCCGTCCAGGCCGGCCAGATATCCCAACCCAATCTAGTCCCACCTGCCAGCACCCGGCCCATATCCCTCCAAACCCTTCCTATTCATATACTCATCCAAATGCCTCTTAAATGTTGCAATTGTACCAGCCTCCACCACTTCCTCTGGCAGCTCATTCCATACACGTACCACCCTCTGTGTGAAAACATTGCCCTTAGGTCTCTTTTATATCCTTCCCCTCTCAACCTAAACCTATGCCCTCTAGTTCTGGACTCCCTGACCCCAGGGAAAAGACTTTGCCTATTTACCCTATCCATGCCCCTCATAATTTTGTAAACCTCTATAAGCCCCCCCCCCCCCCCCAGCCTCCAAAGCTCCAGGGAAAACAGCCCCAGCCTGTTCAGCTTCTCCCTATAGCTCAAATCCTCCAACCCTGGCAACATCCTTGTAAATCTTTTCTGAACCCTTTCAAGTTTCACAACATCTTTCCGATAGGAAGGAGAACAAAATTGCATGCAATATTCCAACAGTAGCCTAACCAATATCCTGTACAGCCGCAACATGACCTCCCAACTCCTGTACTCAATACTCTGACCAATAAAAGAAAGCATACCAAACGCCTTCTTCACTATCCTATCTACCTGCAACTCCACTTTCAAGGAGATATGAACCTGCACTCCAAGGTCTCTTTGTTCAGCAACACTCCCTAGGACCTTACCATTAAGTGTATAAGTCATGCTAAGATTTGCTTTCCCAAAATGCAGCACCTCGCATTTATCTGAATTAAACTTCATCTGCCACTTCTCAGCCCATTGACCCATCTGGTCAAGATCCTGTTGTAATCTGAGGTAACCCTCTTCGCTGTCCACTACACCTCCAATTTTGGTGTCATCTGCAAACTTACTAACTGTACCTCTTATGCTCGCATCCAAATCATTTATGTAAATGATAAAAAGTAGAGGGCTTAGCACCGATCCTTGTGGCACTCCGCTGGTCACAGGCCTCCAGTCTGAAAAATAACCATCCACCATCACCCTTTGTCTTCTTCCTTTGAGTCAGTTCTGTATCCAAATGGCTAGTTCTCCCTGTATTCTGTGAGATCTAATCTTGCTAATCAGTCTCCCATGGGGAATCTTGTCGAACGCCTTACTGAAGCCCATTTAGATCACATCTACCACTCTGCCCTCATCAATATTCTTTGTTACTTCTTCAAAAAACTCAATCAAGTTTGTGTGACATGATTTCCTACACACAAATCCATGTTGACTATCCCTAATCAGTCCTTGCCTTTCCAAATACATGTACATCCTGTCCCTCAGGATTCCCTCCAACAACTTGCCCACCACCGACATCAGGCTCACTGGTCTATAATTCCCTTGCTTGTCCTTACCCACCCTTCCTAAACAGTGACACCACATTAGCCAACCTCCAGTCTTCTGGCACCTCACCTGATGATACAAATATCTCAGCAAGAGGCCCAGCAATCACTTCTCTAGCTTCCCACACAGTTCTAGGGTACACCTGATCAGGTCCTGGGGATTTATCCACCTTTATGCATTTCAAGATATCCAGCACTTCCTCCTTTGTAATATGGACATTTTTCAAGGTGTCACCATCTATTCCCCTACATTTTTGATCTTCCATATCCTTTTCCACAGTAAATGCTGATGCAAAATACTCATTTAGTATCTACCCCATTTCCTGCTTTAAAAAGTTTGATCATTCACTTATAGAATATGGGTGCTGGCCAACTTTCTCAATGTCCCTTGAGAAGCTAGTGGTGAGTGGTTATCTTAAACCATTGGAATCCTTGTGTGGGGATGGAGGGATAATGGTGTGGCTGATAGACACACTGTATCATTAGGCTGAAAGTATTTAACAGCTTCTTTAAGGTCTGATCAAAAATTAATACAAGGAGACACATGCACTTTAATATGAAGCAAATTTATATGGTTAATCTACTAAGTACCTATTAAAGACATATGCAAATCTATTAGCTTAAACTGCAGAACATAAACACATACATACATATATACAAAACTTATGCACATACACGCACACTCACGCACACACAAAAACAAGTGAGTCTCAGATTGCCCACTATCCTTTGGGGACTGAGTGCAACCGTGGCACTCAGAGCTCTTTCTCAGACTCCACGGCATCAGTCTTATGAACCCCAGCTCGATGATGTGAAGTCCAATGAACTGGACAAAGTTCCTGATACTAATACTGTTCTGAATCTAAGGTTATGTGCTAAATCCTCTTTCTGTAATAACTTCAATACTTTCCAACCCTCAAAAATAGGTGGAAAAAAAGTCCAGGCGGCCCCCTACAGATAGTTCCCACTGCTCTGCAAGGTCGGCCAGTTTTCCACCAGTTAAAACAGGCTGTTTTTGCATTAGGTCTGTTTTTCATGCCCTTTTCCACTTAACTTCAACTGTTTGTTGCTATGTCCAATTAATCCTTAATGGTCTGGTCTGAATATATCATTTTTAAGCTGAACACCACACACATCCACTGTGCTGTCAGCAAGGAAAATCCAGGAATTTGACCTAGTGACAGTAAGCAGAAACAGTATTGTTCTAAGTCCAAATGTGGTGTGACTTGGAAGGGAACTCGCAGGTGGTGCTGTTCCCTGTATCTCAGCATGGTGGGTGGCACGGTAGCTCACTGGTTAGCACTGTTGCCTCACAGCACCAGGACCCGGGTTCGATTCCTGTCTCAAGTGACTGTATGGAATTTGCACATTCTCCCCGTGTCTACGTGGGTTTCCTTCGGGTGCTCCGGTTTCCTCCTACAGTCCAAAGATGTGCAGGTCAGGTGAATTGGCCATGCTAAATTGCCCATAGTGTTAGCTGCATTAGTCAGAGAAAAATGGGTCAGTGTGAGTTACTCTTTGGAGGGTTGGTGTGGACCTGTTTGGCCAAAGGGCCTGTTTCCACACTGTAGGAAATCTAATCTAATCTCCTGCCCTTGGGTTTTAAAATGCCAGAGATTTAGAAGGGTGTACTGCAGTGCATTTTGTAGATGGTATACTCTGCTATTGATGGAGGGAGTGAATGTTAAAGATGGTGGATGTGGTGCCAATCAAGTAGGGCTGCTTTTGTTCTGTTTGGTATCAAGCTCCATGAGTATTATCAGTGCTGCATTCATCCAGGCAAGTGGGGAATTTTCTATCACATTCCTGACTTGTGTTTTGCAGATAGAGGACAGACAGTGGGTAGACAGGTGATCTGTTGTCACTGCAGAATTCTCAGTTTATGACTTAGCCTTGTAGCCACAGTATTTATATGACTGGCGCAGTTCAGTTCCTTGTCTATGGCAATCTCCAGATGCTGATAGTGAGGTATTCAATGATGTGATACAATTTAACATCAAACAGCGATGATTAGATTCTCTAATGTTGGAGATGGGCATTGCTTGACACTTATATGGTGTGACTGTCACTTACCACTTAATAGTCCATATTGTCCAGGTCTTGCTGGAAGTGGCTTAATCTGCTTCAATATTTGAGGGATCATGAATGGTGCTGAATAGTCTACAACCATCAGCAAACACCTCACTTCTGACTTTAAGAAAGGCTATTGATGTGTCTTTTCAAAAATAAAATCCAGGTATCTCTAGGTTAATTGAAATAACTTTTCCACAATCCTTCAAAATTCAAATCTTCATTAAAATATTAAATCTTAAGACTTCATAACAGACTACATGACAAACCATTGTTGATTGTAAAGCATTTTGGAATGATATGAGGTTAGGAATAGTGCTATAGAAATGCAGGTGTTTTGTTCTCTAGCACACGTTTAGTGATTCAGAAACCTAGAAGCAGTTGTGATTTTCCTCCTATCTTTGTGAAATTATTAGTTTGATAGAGCAATCAAGCTCACCAACATTGGATTACAGCACTAGCCCTGGATCAATCCAGGCTAATATTACTTCCACATTCTCACTCCATTAGCTTGTATTAAATCCAAATTCATCTCTCTCCATAGCATGAATAAATCCCACAATAATCCTGCTGTCCCACTCTCTCACTATACCCTTCAACCAAACCCAAACTCCCATAACCCATCTGAATTCCAAACTAACCCATTGCCCTGCTCGCCTTTTATCAATTTGAAATTAATCTGACTGCCCCATTCTCTCCCCGTATCTATGCTAATCCCAAACTAATCCCACTATCCTGCTGTCTCTATAAACTTGCTCTTTCTATATGGTTAAAACAATTAATCTCTGATTCCAATCCGAAGAGGAAATTGTCTTTCCCTATTTAGACCACTGATATCCCTTCATTTTATTTTGTAAATTTCATTTTAGCCTTTCCTGTGCCAGCCAGAAACATTTTGTTTTTCACAAGACTTGGGTTCTTACCTTGGAACAGACAAATGAGCCACATGGAGAGCAAGAAAGGGCTCCGATGAATCCTGAAGATGTCGAGAGCCATTCGTTCAAGCTGTGTCAACAATTCAAAGTCACAATTTATAGCGCCACCCTAGACATTGCCATAGTTACTGGATCATCTCTGTCCAATTAACTGCTCGATCTTTAACTCTTTCATTCCTATTTTTCTGGTGAGAGAATTCCCGTGTTTCTCTTCAATCTTGATGATTGCAATGTTACAAGTGGTATCATTAGTAATTAGTTGCAGAGATTGGAAATGTGTCATGGAAACATTGGGTAGTACAGTTCGATCTTTTATATGTGTTTTCTTTGGTTCAGTTTGATATTAGTTTGTATGTTTAAATTAGATCTTTCGGAATCAGACATTTGTGAGTTCAAGTGAATTCAACATGACACTGCATTGTCAGTGATGCCGTCCTTTGGGTAAATCTATAAATCAAGGCTCATGTCTGCCCTCTCAGGTGGCTGTCACTACTTGAGAGTGAGCAGGGGAATCCTTCTCAGTATAATGTTTAGTTCTCATTTGCCATCTGCTTATTTATCTCATTACTTCTGATAGGAGCTTCCGGTGTGGTAATTTCCTAATTTAATACAGTGACTCAATCACATCTTCAAACAAAGTTCTGTTTATCGTTACCTCAGTCCTCATTGATGCATTTTGTGTCTTTATCAATCAGTGTCTTACACATAGTATTTGGTCTCATCATCAAATCCCATTTGTGTCCGTAATTAGTTTACTTCATCTGGGGACTTATACAGACAGGGTGAAAAGAGCTTCATCCCCAACCGGTGCCTGAGTAGGGGGAAGGAGAAACTCAGGTCAAACCTCAGTCCGGATGGACATCCAGTGTCTCTCCCTCATGTCTGCAACCCAGCAAGACAACGGATCTTCATTATTTTGGACAGGAATGTAATGGGACATGAATCAGCCCTGCTCTGTAAAGGACAGAAATTTGTTCTAGATTGCAACCCATCCAAGGAAGACCCTTTCTAGCATAGTAGGGAGGAAGCCTCAAACCATCTGAGGTGTTCAGTCTGGGCACTGCACCTCAGAAAGGATGCACAGATACTGAACCTGGTGTAGCAAAATTTCACCAAAATTATACAGGTGTATAAAAAAAAATATGAGGACAGATTGTGTAAAAGGTCATTGTATTGCGCACAATTTGGAAGATTATAGGGTGATCTAAGTGAGGTGTTCAAGATTTTTACCTAGATTATTAGAGTGGATCAAGAGAAATTATGAGAAAATTAGAGCTAGTTCATTCAGAGATGATGACAGAAAGCACTCATGTAGAAAACAATCAGAAAGTATCTCTGCAAATGTTGTTCCTAATAGCGATTAATTGAAAATTTCGAACCTGAGATAATTTGTGTTAGACAAGCTTTTTATCTGGAACCATGCCAGATAAACGGTGTTAATGTACTAAACAGCCGTGACTGAATTAAGTGTGAAACATGCTTTAGAGTCTGACTAGCCTTCTACAGTTACCAAATTCCATATCAGTGCAGGTGTAAGTCATGGTACATGAACTGCAATTTATCATTTGAGCTATTGAGTGTTTAAATATGGGCCAATGTTAGATAAAACTCTTCACATTGTACTGTGTGTGTTTGCTCCTTTGTAGACACAGCTGGTCACATGCAGCTTATCTCGACTTGATAATAATAACATGAAATAATAGCCATATGTTATGTGATAGTCCAGCAAAGCACTTTGGGATTCTTTAGAATGTTAAAGACGTGACATAACACAAAGTGTTTTGTTGTAGAAAATTGGAATAATGATTTATTTTGTGGCAGCATTTTACTCCATAAATCCATGACGTACCTCATCATGAGGAGCAGATAGAGACAATTGGTATTTTTTACCATTATTTTCCGCTGTGGAATTATTTCAAAGACCAGCAGGAATGTTCTTCTGGATGCAATGTGTCCCATGCCCAACAAACATAATTCCTGAAAACTGATTATCTGGTGGAATCTTGCTGTGTACAAATTGGCTGCTGTGTTTTCCAACATTGCAACATTGGTTACACTTGCTTCATTAGCTGTAAAGCAATTCAGGGTGTTCAAAGATTAGAGTCATAGAGTCATAGAGATGTACAGCATGGAAACAGACCCTTCGGTCCAACCCGTCCATGCCGACCAGATATCCCAACCCAATCTAGTCCCACCTACCAGCACCCGGCCCATATCCCTTCAAACCCGTCCTATTCATATACCCATCCAAATGCCTTTTAAATGTTGCAATTGTACCAGCTTCCAGTACTTCCTCTGGCAGCTCATTCCATACACGTACCACCCTCTGTGTGAAAAAGTTGCTCCTTAGGTCTCTTTTATATCTTTCACCTCTCACCCTAAACCCTCTCATTCTGGACTCCCCCACACCAGGGAAAATACGTTGCCTATTTATCCTATCCATGCCCCTCACGATTTTGTAAACCTCTATAAGGTCACCCCTCAATTTCCGACGGTCCGGGGAAAACAACCCCAGCCTGTTCAGCCTCTCCCAATAACTCAAATCCCCCAACCCTGGCAACATCCACAAGGATTGGTGCTGGGTTCACCGCTTTTTGTCATTTACATAAATGATTTGGATGTGAGCATAAGAGGTACCGTTAGTAAGTTTGTATACTTTCTCTGGATTCGCATTATCTCATTCCTGAAGGCTTCCCATTTTTCAGCTGTCCCTTTACCCACGAACATCTGTCCCCAATCAGCTTTTGAGAGTTGCATTCAAATCGGAATCTTTTTTATCCCAGGCTTTCACATCTTCTCCTTAACAATGGAAAAACTTTTTTCCATGGCACTGCGACTCAGTCACTGCTCCTTAAGTCACTCCTTTGATAAAACATATTAAAACTAGGAGCAAAAGCAGGCCATTTGGCCCTTTCAGCCTGCTCTGCAAATCAGCAATTTGGAAGTGTTGCATTCGGTTCCCACATCCATGTTAGTTATGTATAGTATAAATATCCAGTGCCCAATCACTGATCCTTGCATTACCCCACTCGTCACTGCCTGCCACTCAGAAAAAGACCCATTTATTCCCACTCTCCGATTCCTGTCTGTCAGCCAATTCTTGACATACATTAATATATTAACCTCTATCCGATATGCTGCAATTTTGCCCATGAACCTTTTATGCAGAACTTTATCAAAAAGCCTTCCGAAAATCCAAATGCATCACATCCACCGATTTCCTCTTATCAGTTGTACTAGTTACATCCTCAGAAAAATCCAGTAACTTTGTTAAGCCTGATTTGCCTTTCATAAAATCTATGCTGGCTTTGTCCAATGTGTTCATACTTTGCAAATGTTCTGTTATGAAGTCTTTTATAATACACGTTGGCATTTACTGCAATCTTGTTCAGTTAACTGTGATTCTAAATTCTGGTCTAAATAGTGAGAATACATTTGCCAGCTGCCAATCTGTAGGATGTACTCCAGAGTCTATAGCATTCTGGCAAGCAACACCAATGCATCCAGTATTCGGAGGGCCACTTCCGTTCGTACTCTGGGATGTAGATTATCAGGCCTTTGTGATACATTATCCTTTAACCCCATTAACTTCCCCAAAACCATTTTCTTACTCGTGCTGATTTCTTCAATTCCACCCTCTCACTAGAGCCTTGGTTCCCTAACATTTCTGGAAGTTTATTTATGCCCTTTTTTTGTGATGAGACAACCAGAGTCTGTGTTTAATTCATATTTCATTTCTTTGTTCACCATTAAAATTTTCCCTGGCTTCTGGACTGTAAGAGAACTTCATTTGTCCTTCCTAACCATTTTCTGTTCACATACTTATATAAGTCTTTATGGTCAGTTTCTATGTCCCCTGCAATTCTACTCACATGCTCCATTTTCCCCCTCTGATCAAACGTTTTGTTCTCTTTCACTGAATCCTAAAATGGTCCCAGACCTCAAGCGAGCCGCTTTATTTCCAGCAATTTTTATATGTCTCCACTTTGGATCTAATACTATCCCTAGTTTATTTTGTAAATGATGGGTGAGCCCCGTTCTTTGGTCAGTTTTGTGACAGGCAGAAAAGAACAATTAGAGTCATAGAGTTATAGAGATGTACAGCATGGAAACAGACCCTTCAGTCCAACCCGTTCATGTCGACCAGATATGCCAACCCAATCTAGTCCCACCTGCCAGCACCCGGCCCATATCCCTCCAAACCCTTCCTATTCACATACCCATCCAAATGCCTCTTAAATGTTGCAATTGTACCAGCCTCCACCACTTCCTCTGGCAGCTCATACCATACACGTACCACCCTCTGCGTGATTGTTGAAATTCATGTACATGTTCTTTACACATGACCATCTATGACTCTATCCCCTGTCTACTATGACCCCTTTCATAAAGTTCCCTATTCCATCTTTATTCATATCCTCTTATTTCCCTTTATGTAGATTCAGAACCCTGGTTTCAGATTCAACTATTTCACTTTTCTGGAGTTACGGTCACTCATTCCCCAGGGAGCCTGCATAATGAAATTGTTAATTAATCCTTTCTCATTGCACAGTATCCAGTCTTGAATAATTCCTTCTCTAGTTGGTTCCTCAATGTATTGGTCAAAAACACAAGATAGTTTTTATATTGTAGAAAAGGCAGGGAAAGAGAAGCAACTGGAACAGATGGTAAAGGTATCCCAAGCAAAAGACAAAGTGCTATTGGTAGTAAAGACAGTTAAGAGTAGATGCTGATGGTAGGTTTTGTTAGCAGACAATGGTTCAACTCTGCAACCAAGACAGTGGTGGGGTTGGAGGGTGTAGAGGTTGAAGAGTTCATAGTCTGAAATTATTGAACTCAATGTTGAGTCCTGAAGGTTGTCATGCCTCAGTGGAAAAATAAGGTTCTGTTCCTCCAGATTGTGTTAGGCTTTACTAGAAAACGGTAAAATGCCTCAGACAGGGACTCTTCCAGTTTTACCAAAAGGTGATTATCCTCTTGACACTAGAGCATGTGTACCCTGTAAAATCGTAGAGCTAGAACATATCAGTGGTAGCACATATAACCCAAATGTATCCCTTCATTACTTGTCAAATTTTTAATGATGTTGCCCTCACACTTCAGGATGCCTGCTTTGTTTAAGGTGCAATGCAAAGGCAAGTTGTTTTTGTTGTTGGTTTTTCACAGATTGCTGGAGATCTGTTAGCTCAGGTACAGATGGTTAGTTTGTGATCCAGAATAGTGTCAATGAGGGTTCAGTCCCCACACCAGGTATGGTAGTTCATGACGGCCTAGCCTCCTTACTTGCCCTATACTTGTAGAGTGATGCCCCTCAAGCAATATGTCGCCAACATATCTCTTGAATGGAGAGAGAGGTCTGTTGCCTTCTGTTAACTGTAATTAGTTATTATTACATTATCCCTCTAATCAATAATAAATGTCCATTTTCTAAGGTAAATTCTTCTCAGTCACAGTCACTTTCCTGTTTTTCTCTAAAGCAGGTGAGAAATCTTTATGTTTCTCTTTATGTTTCATACTTTTTCTGTTTCAGTGGCCATACATGCTTTTCAGTTCTGGTGAAAGAATGAAGTTCAAAAATGTTTAGTTTCTCTGTTATCTCCACATTTTTCAACCTGCAATAGTATTAGGGTTAGGGTTAACCTTAATGCTAACCCTGTCACAACCTCTACCATCTAGAAGAACAAGGGCAGTAGATACAAGGCAATATCACCATCTGCAAGTTCTCCTCCAAGCTGTTCACGATCCTGACATGGAAGCATATCATTGTTCCTTCTTTGGGGGAAGTGAGAGCTTTGTAGTATAATCGCTGGACTGTTAAGACAGAGACCCAGGTAATATTCTGGGCACCTGGGTGCGATTCCCACCATGACAGATGGTGCAGCTTGAATTCAATAATGATGAGCATGAATCCGTAATCAATAGTCTGAAAAACTCATGTGGTTCACAAATGTCCTTTAAGGAAGGAAACTGTCATCCTTACCTGTTCTGGCCTACATGTGACTCTGAAGGACGTATGCCCAAAACATTGACTCTCCTACTCTTTAGATGCTGCCTGACCTGCTGTGCTTTTCCAGCAGCACACTTTTCAACTCCAGACCCACAGTAATGTGGCTGACTCTGAAATGCCCTCTGGGCAAATAAGGAGGGTGATAAATGCTGGCCTAGCCAGTGATACCCTCATCCCGTAAGCAAATTAAAATGTGTAACTGGGTCAAAATCCTGGAACTGACTCTCTAATGGCACTGTGAATATCTGTACAACCCACAGACTCCAGTGATTCAAGGACTGGCTCACCACCATCTTTTCCATGGGAATTAGGGACGGGCAATAAATGCTGAGAGAGAGAGAGACAAGGGTGTGACACTTCTGGCAATGTGTGAGGTTACTGGTGCAGTGGGGAGGAGATAGGACTTGAAGGTATATTCAACAATCTTAATCATTCATGTGAGATCACTGAACCTTTTCAACACTGTAGTCAGGTCTCTGGGGCCAGACATCTGCTCCCATTCTTTTCATCATGTGTATTGCCTTGGGGTGTTTCCTGGTTCAAGGTGAACATCTGCCCTTTCTCTTCTCCTTCTGCTGCATTGGAGCCTTCAACATCATCACATAGAAGATGGGAGGCCTCTGGCCTACTTCTTCATTCTGAGGAACACTTTCACAGCTAGTTCCATCCCCTGCTGTTGCCAAATTGCACTTTCCCTTTAAGAGTTGTTATCTGGCTTTAAGAAACATAGGCTAATGCAAGTACATCTTGAACTACCAGCACTCATAGTGGTGATAAGGTAACACAAAGTTTGCACACTGCTGTAGTACCCATTTAAATGGGTGCGATTATGTTCTCTCCATAGTTTTTCAGTGAAGACCACATCAGATCATCCATTAAAGTTCATATCTTTTAGACTTCCTGATAAAGTTTGTGCTAGAGAATTGACAATATGTACAGTATACCATAGCACCACAGAAAGGCCGAAGATACCTCTTTAAATTGAATTTTGGGAATGAAGAGGGAGAATAATGCAAATGAACAGTTCACAATCCCTCTGACGGATTAGTTTACATTCAATCTGATACTTAATCAAAATCCATCAAGCTTAGTATTTGTCACAATTTAATTTCCTTTATGTGTTGACACAGGAAATTTACAAAGTTGATTTGTGGACTCCTTTTTTTAAATAAATTCACCCATGTGATGTGCTTTCCCTAGCAAGATTAATATTTATTGACCATCCCTAACTGTCCTTGAAAACATGGTGATGTGTTGTCTTCTTGAACTGTTGCAGGCTATGGGGTGCAGGTACACCCACAATGGTGTATCTTCCTCATTACTCAATATTTTTCTAAGTTTTGAATCACCTGCAGTTTCTGCAATTATGCCCTTTGTCATCATCATAAAGTCATCAAGATGTACAGCATGGAAACAGACCCTTTGATCCAATCCGTCCATGCCAACCAGATATCCCAACCCAATCTAATGCCACATGTAAGCACCTGGCCCATATCCCTCCAAGCCCTTCCTATTCATATACCCATCCAGGTGTCTTTTAAATGTTGCAATTGTACTAGCCTTCACCACTTCCTCTGGCAGCCCATTCCACACATGCACCACCCGCTGCGTGAAAATGTTGCCCCTTCCGTCTCTTTTATATCTTTATCCTCTCATCTTAAACCCATGCCCTCTAGTTCTGGACTCCCCCAACCCCAGCGAAAATACCTTGTCTATTTATCCTATCCATGACCCTCATGATTTTATAAACTTCTATAAGGTCACCACTCAGCGTCAAAGCTCCAGGGAAAACAGCCCTAGCCTATTAAATCTCTCCCTATAGCTCAAATCCTCCAACCCCGGCAACATCCTTGTAAATCTTTTCTGAACCCTTTCAAGTTTCACAACATCCTTCCGATAGGAAGGAGACCAGAATTGCATGCAGTCTTGAGATCAGCAGTCTAAATACCATTGTTGATCACCATTACTCTTTTGCTGTATCCCTTATACAATGTAACATCCACGTAGCAACTGGTTCACTAATCTTGTGGGTTTCGATGTTGTTGAGCAATGAACAGTTCACTGAACAGTTTTTTCAGCATGTAAACAAAATGGTCAACATAAGCGGATTTTAAGTTACTACGGCAATGCAGTCGTGTTTGATGTGTACCTAACCCGCAGCTGCAATAATTAATTTGGAAAAAGTGCCATATGTTCCAGTATAAGTCTAAGACCCTGTCGAGGTTGTTTCATATCAGATTGAATGTAAACTAATCCAGCAGAGGGATTGTGAACTGTTCAGTTGCATTATTCTCCCTCTCCATTCCCAAGATTCAATTTAAAGAGATATCTTCGGCCATTCTGTGGTGCGATACATTTGAAAAAAATTGCATTGTTTTAACAAATGCTTCACAGCCAAGAAAGTATTTTTGTAGTGTAGTCATTGCTGTAATTTTATAATCTGGTAACAAATTTTGTGTCCAGCATGTTCCCACAAACAGCAGTGTGATAATAACTGGGCGAACAGTATTGTTTGAAGTGGGAATAATGGGAACTGGATATTTATTTGATACGGTGCTATGAAATAGAAACATAGAAAACAGGTACAGGAGTAGGCCATTCAGCCCTTACAGCCTGCACCAAATTTTATAGTTCCTTTTCAAACAGCAGCAATCAGTTTCAATGTTTCATCTGAATGACTGTATATCTAACAGAGTATCACTCCCTCAGTAAAAAAAAACACTAATAATCGTATCATGTTTTTACATCCACCGTATTCAAATAGTTGTTCAGACAAATAAAAAAGTTTAGAAGTGCAGTCACTATTGTAATATAGGAAGTGCAGCAGCCCAATCTTCACACAGCAAGTTCCAACAGTCACCACTTTTATAGTGAGAAGATCGGTTTATGTGATGTTGACTGAGGGACAAATATTGAATTTGACACTGGGTACAACTCCCCTGTTCTTCTTAACAATAGTGCAATGGGATCTTTTACAAGCATCTCAGAAGGCAGGTGGAACATTGGTTTAATGTCTCAGTGCCTCTGACAGCGCAGTATTTCTTCAGTATAGCTTTGGAACTGCTTCACGTCCAGGTTTTAGAATGGTACCTGAATCAAGAATCTTGACTTTATATTTTGGAAAGGTGCAGAAGTAACAGGGTTGTTGTCATGGGTGACTTTAACTTCCCTAATATTGATTGGAACCTCCTTACTCCAAATAGTTTGGATGGAGCAGTTTTTGTCAGGTGTGTCCAGGAAGGATTCCTGATTCAATATGTATACAGACTGACTAGAGGGGAGGCCATATTGGATTTGGTGCTTGGCAAAAAACCAGGCCAGGTTTCAGATCTCTGAGTGGGAGAGCATTTCGGTGATAGTGATCACAACTCCCTCACCTTTACTATTGTCATGGAGAGGAATAGGAGCAGACAATATGGGAAAGTATTTAATTGGGGGAGGGGGAGTTCCACTGTTATTAGCAGAAACTCGGGTGACTAAATTGGGAACATATGTTCTCAGGGAAATGCACGATGGAAATGTGGAGATTGTTTAGGGAGCACTTGCTGATGGTGTTGGATTGGTTTGTCCCACTGAGACAAGGAAGGGATCGTAGAGTGAAGGAACCTTGGGTAACAAGGGCTATGGAACCTCTAGTAAAAAGGAAGCTTACTGAAGGTTGAGGAAGCAAGGATCATACAGGGCTCTGGAGGCTTACAAGGTAGCCAGGAAGGAACTGAAGAGCGGACTTAGGACAGCTAGATGGGGGCATGAAAACGCTTTCATGGGTAAGATTAAGGAAAACTCTAAGGCATTCTCCACTTATGTGAGGAACAAGAGGATGGCCAGATTGAGGGTAGGGCCAATCAGGGATAGTGGGGGGATCTTGCACCAGGAGTTGGAGGAGGTAGGGAGGTCCTTAATGGATACTTTGCTTCAGTATTCAGTAGTGAGAGGGACCTTGTCATTGGTGCGGACAGCGTGAAACAGGCTGATATGCTCAAATAGGTTGATGTTAGGAAGGAGGACGTGCTGAAACCTCTAGGATACCTGGACCAACCAACCCAACCACCCCGTGGCTCAACACTTCAACTCCCCCTCCCACTCCACCAAGGACATGCAGGTCCTTGGACTCCTCCATCGCCAGACCATAGCAACACGACGGCTGGAGGAAGAGCGCCTCATCTTCAGCCTAGGAACCCTCCAACCACAAGGGATGAACTCAGATTTCTCCAGTTTCCTCATTTCCCCTCCCCCCACCTTGTCTCAGTCCCAACCCTCAAACTCAGCACCACCTTCCTAACCTGCAATCTTCTTCCTGACCTCTCCGCCCCCACCCCCACTCTGGCCTATCACCTCACCTTAACCTCCTTCCACTTATCGCATTTCCAATGCCCCTCCCCCAAATCTCTCCTCCCTACCTTTTATCTTAGCCTGCTTGGCACACTCTCCTCATTCCTGAAGAAGGGCTCATGCCCGAAACGTCGATTCTCCTGCTCCTTGGATGCTGCCTGACCTGCTGCGCTTTTCCAGCAACACATTTTCAGCGCTAATTAGGTATAGTCAGCATGGCTTTGTCCGTGATGGGTCATGTCTTACTAACTTGATTGAATTTTTTGAGGAGGTGACAAACGTGATTGATGAGGGTAGACCAGTAGATGTTGTCTACATGAATGTTAGTAAGACTTTTGGCAAGGTCTCTCATGGTAGGAATATCCAGAAGATTAAGATGCATGGGATCCATGGTGACTTGGCCAAGTGGATTCAGAATTGGCTTGCCCATAGAAGGCAAAGGATAGTGGTGGAAGAGTGTTTTTCAGGCTGGAGGACCGTGACTAGTGGTGTTCTGCAGGGATCCATTTTGGTACCACTGCTGTCTGTGACATATATAAATGACTCGGATGAAAATGTGGATGGGTAGGTTAGTAAGTTTGCAGATGATACAAAGATCAATCGAGTTGTGGATAGTGTAGAATGTTGTCAAAGGATACAGCAGGATATAGATCAGTCACAGATATGAGCAGAGATGTGGCAGATGGAGTTTAATCTGTGTAAGTGTATAGTGCTGCACCTTAGGAAATGAAAAAGTTAGAAAAAGAATACAGTTAATGTCAGGACTCTCAACATAAGAATCTTGGGGTTCAAGTCCATAGCTCCCTGAAAGTGACCACGGAAGTCAATAGGGTGTATAGAAGGCATGTGGCATGCTTGGACTTTATGATTAGATTCGCTACAGTGTGGAAACAGGCCCTTTGGCCCAACAAGTCCACACCCACCCTCCGAAGAGCAACCTATCCAGACACATTCCCCTACATTTAACCTGTCTAATGCACCTAATACTATGGGCAATTTAGCATGGCCAATTCACCTAACCTGCACATCTTTGGACTGTGTGAGGAAACCAGAGCACCTGGAGGAAACCCACGCAGACACAGAGAGAATGTGCAAACTCCACACAGACAGTTACCCGAGGCTGGAATCAAACCCAGGTCCCTGGCGCTGTGAGGCTGCAGTGCTAACCACTGAGCCACCGTACCGCCCTTAGTCGGGCAATTAAGTACAACGGTCAGGAGGTCATGTTGCAGCTTTATAAGACTTTGATGAGGCCACACTTAGAGTATTGCATTCAATTCTGATTGCCACATTATAGGAAGGATGCGGAGGCTTTGGAAAAGGTGTAGAAGAGGTTTACCAGAATGTTCCCTGGATGAGAGAGTAGTGCAATAAGGAGAGGCTACAAAAACTCAAGTTGTTTTATCTGGTGTGGCAGAGGCTGATGGGACATTTAGAGTCATAGAGTCATAGAGATGTACAGCATGGAAACAGACCCTTCGATCCAACTTGTCCATGCAAACCAGATATCCCAACTCAATCTGGTCCCACCTGCCAGCCCCCGGTCCATATCCCTCCAAACCCTTCCTATTCATATAACCATCCAGGTGTCTTTTATATGTTGCAATTGTACCAGCCTCCACCATTTCCTCCGGCAGCTCATTCCATACACGTACCACCCTCTGCATGAAAGAGTTGCCCCTTAGGTCTCTTTTGTATCTTTACCCTCTCATCCTAAACCTATGCCCCCTAGTTCTGGATTTTCCCACCCCAGGGAAGAGACTTTGTCTATTTACTCTATCCATGCCCCTCATAATTTTATAAACCTCTATAAGGTCACCCCTCAGCCTCCAACACTCCAGGGAAAACAGCCCCAGCCCATTCAACCTCTCCTGATAGCTCAAATCCTCCAACCCTGGCAACATCCTTATAAATCTTTTCTGAACCCTTTCAAGTTTCACAACATTTTTCCGATAGGAAGGAGACCAGAATTGCACGCAATATTCAAACAGTGGCCTAACCAATGTCCTGTACAGCCGCAACATGACCTCCCATTTCCTGTACTCAATACTCTGACCAATAAAGGAAAGCATACCAAACGCCTTCCTCACTATCCTATCTACCTGCAACTCTACTTTCAAGGAGCTATGAACCTGCACTCCAAAGTCTCTTTGTTCAGCAACACTCCCTAGGACCTTACCATTAAGTGTATATGTCCTGCTAAGATTTGCTTTCACAAAATGCAGCACCTCACATTTATCTAAAATAAACTCCACCTGCCAATTCTCAATCCATTGGCCCATCTGATCAAAGTCCCATGTAATCTGAGGTAACCTCCTTCACTGTTCACGACACCTCCAATTTCAGTGTCATCTGAAAACTTACTAAATATACCTCTTATGCTCACATCCAAATCATTTATACAAGTGATGAAAAGTAATGGATCCTTGTGGCACTCCACTGGTCACAGGCCTCCAGTCCAAAAAGCAACCTTTTTCTACCTTTGTCTTCTACCTTTGAGCCAGTTCTGTATCCAAATGGCTAGTTCTCCCTGTATTTCATGAGATAAATCCTTGCTAACCAGTGTCCCATGGGGAACCTTGTCAAACGCCTTACTGAAGTCCATATAATCGCATCTACCGCTCTGCCCTCATCAATCCTCTTTGTTACTTCCTCAAAAAAACTCAATCAAGTTTGTGAGACATGATTTCCCACGCCAAAGCCATGTTGACTATCCCTAACCAGTCCGTGCCTTTCCAAATACATGTACATCCTGTCCCTCAGGATTCCCTCCAACAACTTGCCCACCATCGATGTCTGGCTCACTGGTCTATAGTTCCCTGGCTTATCCTTACCACCTTTCTTAAACAGTGGCTGATTGAAGTCTATAAAATTATGAAATGCATAGAGTTGAAATGTCTAAAATATGGGATTTGCATTAATATAAGAGGGGCAAGTTCAAAGGAGATGTGAGGTGCAAGTTTATTACACCAAGGGTGGTAGGATTCTGGAACGTACTACCAGGGGTGGTAGTGGAGACAGATATGATGGGGGTGTTTAAGAGATTTTTAGATAAGCGGATGAACATGCAAGAAATGAAGGGATAGAGAAGGGCACGCAGAAGGGTTTAGTTAAATTTGGCATCATAATTGGTACAACATCATGGGTCTAAGGGCCTGTTCCTGCTATGCTGTACTGTTCTATGTGCTGTGTTCTAAACCCCAACTGCCGCTCCTCAGCCTATCGACCAAATTGATGAAGATCTCTTTGTAATTTTAGAAAATCTTCCTCACTGTCGACTATACTACTAATTTACGTTATGTCCAAAATTGATTTTCTGACCTTTTTTAAAAGAAATGTTTTCTCCACAGATGGGAAAATTAAAATTTCTGCTGTCTAACTCCACTTTAAAATCCAAATTCACAAATAATAACCACATACTGCAAATCTAATCACAAGCCGCTCATCACCATCTTTTCAAGAACGATTAGTGTTGAGGAGAAAATTGTCATTTTGATGAAGGGTCACTGGACCCAAAATGCTGACTCTGCTTTCTCCCCACAGATGCTGTCAGACCTGTTGAGTTTCTCCAACAATTTCTGTTTTTGCTTCAGATATCCAACATCCATGGTTTTTTTTGGTTCTTTGATTTTGAGTGACAAAATGCTGGTCTAGTCAGCAATGCCAAATTCCTGTGAATTGATTTAAAGAAAAGTAATATCAGTGAAGGAGAAACAAATATTTTATAGAACATATATATATCCAACTTTGACTGTGGCAAATTTCTGTCCTCACACCATATGCAATGCTTAGCATTGTCAGAAGAGATCAGGATTATCACAGGACATTCAAAAAGTTTAATTTGACATAATTAAATTATGATATAATTTACTTCATTATTCAGTCAGTATGCAAATGTCCTGCTGGTTTATTTACTAATTTGTTTTGCTCAGAGAAGGTTGGATTCTGTGAGGATACATACGGAGTTACCTGTATGCAAATTCTTACATGTTCGTGCCCTTCCCTCTCTCATGCCAGCCAAACAAGATCCCTAACATCTCCAAATTTCTCCAATTCTGACCATTACTCCCCCCCTCCCACCATTCCGACTGCATCTTTAGCAACCTTGACCCAATGTTGAAAATCCTTCCATAAACGTTAAAAATCACACAACACCAGGTTATAGTCCAACAGATTTAATTGGAAGCACTAGCTTTCGGAGCACTGCTCCTTCATCAGGTGGTTGAGGAGGATACAATTGTAAGACACACAATTTATAGCAAAAGTTTACAGTGCGATGTAACTGAAGTTATACATTGAAAAATACCTTGATTGTTTGTTAAGTCTCTTATCTGTTAGAATGACCATGTTAGTTTCACTTCTTTCATATGTAAATCACAAAACTTTTTTTTAAAAGTTACATCCTCAGGTTAACTTTAATAATTGGTGTCAGCCCAGATAATGTGTTGAAGGTGTTCGCCCCCTGTGTGCTGTTGTCTGTGCCATAATGTTTAGACTGATTCTAATCTAAAAAATGAGTTAACAGAGTCTTACATGGATTCTGGATCAGTGGTGCTGGAAGAGCCGTTGGATGCTGCCTGAATTGCTGTGCTCTTCCAGCACGACTGATCCAGAATCTGGTTTCCAGCATCTGCAGTTATTGTTTTTACCTCGTAGAGTCTGACATGGATTCATGCAGTTTTTGAACAAAGTACAATGTAACTCTGCAAGTACAAATTCACCCCACAAATGTATATGTGTATGGGTGCTTGTGGGTTTTTGCGTGTGTGTGTGTGTATGTATGTGTCTGGGGTGAGGGGTTCTGAGTGTCTGTGAGAGAGAGTGTATATGTGTGTGTGTGTCTGTGAGTGTAAAGGGGTCTAAATCTGTGAGAAGGTGCATGTGTGAGTGTGGGAGAGTGTGTGTCTGCAGGAGTGTATCTGTGTGCGTGTGTGTCTAGGGTGGGGGGTTGTGAGTGTCTGTGAGAGAGAGTGTATATGTCTGTGTGTGAGTGTAAAGGGGTCTAAGTCTGTGAGAGGGTGCATGCGTGAGTGTGTGAGTGTGGACATGGGGACACCTCCCACCATTACATGGCAGGTACTCATGCAACTCAGTCAACGTTGTCTATCTCATACACTGTAAGCAAGGACGCCCTGAGGCACGGTACATTGATGAAACCGAGCAGAGGCTACGGCAACGGATGAATGGGCACCGCACAACAATCAACAGACAGGAGTGTTCCCTCCCAGTTGGAGAACACTTCAACGGTCCAGGACATTAACCTCAGATCTTCAGGTGACCATCCTCCAAGGTGGACTTCGAGACAGGCAGCAGCAAAAAGTGGTCAAGCAGAGGCTGATAGCTAAGTTCGGTAGACATAGGGACGGCCTCAACCGGGACCTTGGGTTCATGTCGCACTACAGGTGACCACCATTGCACTATACACATACATACAGACACTCCTACACACACACTCACACACACTCATACAGACACACACTCCCACACTCACACATGCACCCTCTCATGGACTTAGACCCCTTTACACTCACAGATACACATATATACACTCTCTCTCACAGACAATCACAATTCCCCACCCCTGACACACACACGCAAACACACATGCGACATGTCTCAGATGCAAGGGAAAGTCAAAGTTGCATAATGGATACTCAGCAGAATGTTTATCGGCACCTTTAAGATAGGCAAAAACAATGACTGCAGATGCTGGAAACCAGATTCTGGATTAGTGGTGCTGGAAGAGCACAGCAGTTCAGGCAGCATCCGAGGAGCAGTAAAATCGATGTTTCGGGCAAAAGCCCTTCATGAGGAATACAGGCAGAGAGCCTGAAGCGTGGGGAGATAAGTGAGAGGAGGGTGGGGTGGGGAGAAAGTAGCATAGAGTACAATAGTTGAGTGGGGGAGGGGATGAAGGTGACAGGTCGGGGGCGGGGGAGGGTGGAGTGGATAGGTGGAAAAGAAGATAGTCATGGGGACAGTGCTGAGCTGGAAGTTTGGAACTAGGGTAAGATGAGGGAAGGGGAAATGAGGAAACTGTTGAAGTCCACATTGATGCCCTGGGGTTGAAGTGTTCCGAGGCGGAAGATGAGATTTTCTTCCTCCAGACGTCTGGTGGTGAGGGAGCGGCGGTGAAGGAGGCCCCAGGATCTCCATGTCCTCGGCAGAGTGGGAGGGGGAGTTGAAATGTTGGGCCACAAGGTGGTGTGGTTGATTGGTGCGGGTGTCCCGGAGATGTTCCCTAAAGCGCTCTGCTAGGAGGCGTCCAGTCTCCCCAATGTAGAGGAGACTGCATCGGGAGCAACGGATACAATAAATGATATTAGTGGATGTGCAGGTAA